>NC_037539.1:37359814-37396054 GCF_001531365.2 Cynara cardunculus var. scolymus
ATATATATATATATATATATATATGTTGGCAGTGAATGAGAAGAGGCACGGGAAAAAACCTTAAACGGTTTGTTCATGGTATCAGAGCCAAGGTTACGAACGTACACATAAACTTCGACGGCGGGCGATGACAAAACGCAACCGCTATCATCACCGAAAATCGAACCGAACTCCCCCTTCTATCTTGGTCCTCAAGATAGACCAGGCGATTTCATAACTCCGACTCGTCTTTGCGGAGAGAATTATGATGATTGGGCTGTAGATATACAAACTGCATTGGAAGCCAGACGTAAATTTGAGTTCCTAGATGGCACCATCACAAAGCCGGTTCCTTCTTGCACGCAATCTAATTGGAATATGATTAATGCAATGTTAATTTCGTGGATTACAAACACCATTAATCCAAGAGGTAAAGATCTCTATTTCAAAATATAAAAATGCTAAAAGATTGTGGGATACACTTAAGTCTCGATATGCAGTGGTTAATGGCCCCATAATTCAGCAATTGTGTTCCTCAATTGAGAAGTGTGAGTGAACAAAGACAATGTCAGTGGCTAACTATTTAGAAAAATTGAATGGTCTATGGGAGGAACCTCATAATCATGAGCCTCTTATAGATTGTTGTTGTTGCTCTTCATGTATGGCAGGCACAAAACACACAACACGACATGAAAACAATATGCTTCACCAATTTTTAATGGGTCTCTACTCTAATTATTATGCACAGACTCGAACTAGTATATTGTTGCAGGACCCATTAACTTCCCTTGATAGGTTTTATCAACTGGTAATCCAAGACGAATGAGTTCGACTTGCAAAGTCCATTCCCGATGACAAGGTCCCTGAAGCTTTGGGTTTCACGTTCCGTACTGCGGCTGGACATGGACGTGGACGTGGAAAGATGGACAGACCAGACAAGTCTCACCTGGTGTGTAGCCACTGCAAGAAAACGGGTCATGAAGCAATAAATTATTTTGAACTAATCAGTTATCCGAAATGGTTTGAAGAACAAGTGAAGGTTGATGAAGGAGGTCGAGGTAGAACAAGTGGTCATGGCAGAGGCTTACTTGTTCAGGATAATGTAGTAGCCACCGGCCACGGTGCAGAGGCTGTAGAAGTGACAACAAATAACACTACTAGAAGCAACAACTCATCTTCATCTCCACAGTTGTTCTCAGCCGAACAATGGAAGGCCCTTACGGGTCTATTTGGTAATGTAAAGGTTTCGAAAAATCGTCTGAATGGTACGTTTAATAATCAAATGTGGATTATTGATTTGAGAGCAACATATCACGCTATCAATGATGCTTCTTTGTTGTTTGATACACATAAAATATTGGATTGTCCTCTCGGTCTCCCTAATGATGAAATCGTGATTACAACTCAAGAGGGTTCTGTCCGTTTGACGGAAAAAATTACTCTTAAACATGTTCTTTTTGTATCAAAATTCAGTTGCAATCTAATTTCGGTTACACAATTGAACGATGATCTGTATAGTACTGTCCAATTTAACTCTTATACGTGTGTTGTACAGGACCAGTCAAGGAAGCTGATTGGAACGGGTGTTAGGTGGGATGGACTCTACTTTTTCGGAGGCAGAAAATTGGTTCAACACGTCTCAGTTAGTGATCAAGAATCTATCTTGGAATTGTGGCACAAAAGAATAGGACATCCTTCCGAGAAAGTAGTTAAGCCACTTCCCCCTATTAAGAACATTAAAGGTAGGTTAAGTGAAGCACGTGAGGTGTGTTTTTGCGCTAAACATTCTAGGGATAAATTTTCGATTAGTGTTTCTAAAACTACTAGAATTTTTGAGAAGGTACATTGTGATTTATGGGGGCCTTACAAGCAGTCAAGCATCCTTCTTCTTGTGGTGCTCGCTATTTTTTGACGTTGGTTGATGAATACTCTCGTGTTGTTTGGATTTATTTATTAGTAGATAAAACGGTCGTGTTCCAAACGTCTATGTCGTTCATTGCAATGATTGATAGACCACATTCACAAAAAATTAGAGTTGTGCAAAGTGATAATGGTACAAAATTTCATTGTTTGCGGGACTAATGTTCTGCAACTGGCATTTTGTTTCAAACCTCTTGTGTGGGTACTCCTCTACAAAAGCATATTTTGAATGTGGGGAGAGCCTTAAGGTTTCAAGCTAATCTTTAGATTTATTTTTGGGGAGAGGGTATCCTCGCTGCTGCTCACTTGATAAACAGAAGCCTATCTCCCTTGTTGAATAATAAAACCCCGTATGAAATTTTGTTTGGCAATCCTCCTTCATACAATGCAATCAACCAATAAACGAGTTGATTAGTATTAGAGAAATTCGGTTTCAATTGGTATCAGAGCTTGCAATCCAAATCGTGTATTGTGGTTCGGTTGATTGATCATGTCGGGAGGCGAAGCGAATCCACCCGCAAAGGAGGCACACTCGATTTCGTTTCAATGTCCACAATTAACATCAATGAATTACACGATATGACACATGTGTATGAAGGTTTTACTCGGCATTCACGGCGTATGAGACGTGGTTGATCCGGGTTCAACGGATGCAAAGAAATACAACATCGTGATGAGTTTGTTGTTGCAATCAATTCTGGAATACTTGATCCTACAAATCGGGAATCTCGAGACGGCAAAGAAGATGTGGGATGCGATCAAATCCCGGAACTTGGGTGCAGATCGGGTGAAGGAAGCACGATTGCAAACATTGACTTCGGAATTCGAAGGTTTGAAGATGAAAGAAACGAGCACGATTGATGAGTTCTCTTCAAAACTATCGGGCATTGCGACTGTTTCGGCGTCACTCGGAGGAACAATCTAGCAAGAAAAGTTGGTGAAGAAATTTCTTACGAGCCTTCCTAAACGATTCGTGCACATCATGGCGGCACTCGAGCAAGTTTTGGACTTAAAAGCCGTTACATATGAAGATGTTGTTGGAAAGCTAAAAGCTTACGAGGAACGGACTAAAGATACCGACAAAGCATCCGATTCCGGTGAAAAGCTACTGTATGCCAAAACCGAAAACTCAAATCGAAACCAAGACTCAAGCCCTGGCAAAAGGCACGGTGCAAACCGAGGGGGACGAGGCTGTGGACGTGGTCGTGGTAGGGGTAACACCCAAAACCATGATAACCGGGGTGATGAAAAGAAAAAATGTAATAATAATGAGAAGCGAGATATGTCAACAATTAAATGTTACCGTTGCGACAAATATGGACACTTTGTGTCAAGATGCCTGGATCGATAGCGTAACCATGAAGCAAACCTTAATGATGCTCAAGAAGGAGTGAATCACGAGGAAGGAACATTCTTTATGATGAAAGAAGAAACAGTGTTTCTAAATGAAGACAAATATGTTCCTCCCAAAATCGAACCAAACCAAGATGACGACAATGTTTGGTATCTCGACAATGGCGCAAGCAATCACATTACCGAAAAGTATTGAATGAACGAATAACCGGAAGAGTGAGATTTGGAGATGGCTCGTGTGTACGGATAGCAGAGAAGGGATCGATTTTGTTCGAAGGTAAAAACGGAGAACAAAAAATAATGAAAGATGTTTACTATATTCCATCACTTCAAAACAATGTGATAAGTCTCGGTCAATGTACATTATCCGGATGTGATATCCGACTTTATGGTAATTTCTTGACAATGAAAGATCGGAATGGAAGGTTGCTCATGAAGGTCCCACGAAGTGAAAATCGTCTTTATAAAACCCGACTAGAAGTTGGAAAGCCTCATTGTTTACAAACAAAAATTGATGATGAGTCTTGGTTGTGGCACGCACGTCTCGGCCATATCAACTTTGGTGTGGTGAATATGATGCACAAGTTGACTAACGGAATATCGGTTTTAAAGTATCAAGATAAAGTGTGTGAAATTTGCGTGATAGGCAAACAACACAAACACACGCTCCCGAAGAAAACTAATTATAAGTCCGCATATATTCTCGAAGTATTACACGGAGATATTTGCGAACCGATTGATCCTCCCACTCAAGCAACTAATATTTATATATTAGTTCTCATTGATGACTTTTCTAGATACATGTGGTCTTTTTTGTTAAAGCATAAAAACGACGCGGCAGATGTAATCAAAAGATTTAAAAAGTCAATCGAAAACCGAACCGGCAAAGAGATAAAAACATTTCACACGGATAGAGGCGGTGAATTTACTTTAAACGATTTTAATCGTTTTTGGAACAAAGAAAGTGTTGCAAGAATGTTAACGGCTCCCTACTCACCCTAACAAAACGGCATAGTAGAACGACGAAACCAAACGCTAATCGAGATGACACGATGTCTTATGAAAGCAAAAGAAGATCCAAATCGATTTTGGGGTGAAGCCGTTCGACATGCAACTTATATAATTAATCGTACCCCTACGCGAGCATTGGTAGGAGTCACACCTTACGAAAAATTCTATGGTCAAAAACCGAATCTTGAAGGATTGAAGGTGTTCGGATGTGTCGCGTACGAAAGGATTGTTTCAAAACATCTAAAGAAGCTAGACGATAGATCGAGATCATTGGTTTATTTTGGGAAGGAACCGGGTTCGGGTGGTGTCCGCTTATTTAACCCGAAAGAAAATAAAATCATTATAAGTTGCAATGTTTCTTATAATGAAAAAATGGCATGGAATTGGGATAAAGAAGAAAAGGAATTGCGTGACGACAATAGCAGCAAGAAAAGTGAATCTGGCACATTTGTAATACCATGGCTTGCGACAAATGGGCCTGTTCCTCCAAACCCAACAGCAACCGAAGATGCACAACCCACTGCCACGCCACAGCAACCCCTCATAGCAAGCCCACCTGCAACGAGCCCACAGTCAGCAACGAGCCCCGCAGTGAAAGCCCCAACCTCAACAGAATCAGAGTCGAACAGCGATCACGAGTCCGACGAGCATAGCGAGTTTGAACATAACCCGGTACGACGTTCCAATCGTGTCTCGGTTTTGCCTATCTGTTTACACGACTACGAACTAAACATGTATGAATTGATGTTAACCTGTGACGAGGAGCCAAGAAACTTTAAAGAAGCCATTATGAAACCCGAATGGCTTAAGGCGATGACAAGCGAGATCGAGTCAGTCGAAAAAAATAGAACTTGGAAGCTAGTGCCTCTACCGAAGCATGCCAAACCAATCGGACTAAAGTGGTTATTTAAAATCAAAAGAAATGCGGACGGATCAATCTCGCGATACAAAGCGCGGCTCGTAGCAAAAGGCTATGTACAAGAATACGGCATTGATTTTGATGAAGTCTTCGCGCCAATAGCACGACTCGAGACAATATGATTATTGATTGCTCTTGTGGCCGGGAAAGGATGGAAGATTTACCACTTAAATGTGAAGACAACCTTCTTACACGGTGAATTGAAAGAAGAAGTGTACGTGAGTCAACTCGAGGGTTTCGAAAAGGTGGGAGAGCAAGGAAAAGTTTACAAGTTAGCAAAAGCCTTGTATGGCTTACGACAAGCTCCAAGGGCATGGAACATAAAACTTGATGTCATCTTACAAGGAAAGGACTTTAAACGATGCTTGCACGAATCGGCAGTATATAAAAAGGTTTCGAGAGGTGAATACATCATTGTGGCTATGTACGTGGATGATTTATTCGTTACGGGAACGTGTCATGAAATAACAAGCCAATTCAAAAGCATGATGTCTTCAAATTTTGAAATATCGGACCTTGGCTTGTTGACTTATTACTTGGGCATTGAAGTTTCTCAAGAAAATGATTGTGTAATAATCAAACAAGCGAACTATGCTATGAAAATCTTGAAAGAGGCGGGCATGGAAGAATGTAATGCTACACAATGTCCAATGGAACCGGGACTAAAATTATCGAAAGCCAAGGATGAACCAGAAGTTGAAGCCACTCATTATCGGAGGGTAGTAGGGTGCTTACGCTACCTCCTTCACACTCGTCCGGACTTAGCTTACTCAGTTGGGGTAGTTAGTCGTTATATGCAAAGTCCGAGAGAATCTCATGCGCGCGCGGTCAAGCAAATCCTTCGATACCTTCGCGGTACAATTTCGCTTGGAATTAGATACGAGAGATGCGATGAGTTGAAACTTCTGGGTTATAGTGACAGCAGTCATAATGTAGACGCAGATGATGGTCGGAGCACTACAGTATCTCATGGTGTTCACAAGAGCAAGATACCGTGGCCTTATCTTCATGTGAAGCCGAATTCATGGCAGCTACATCGGCAGCATGTCAAGCAGTTTGGCTAAGGGAGTTACTCGCGGAGGTAACCGAATTAAAGAAGCAAAAGGTGTTGATTCGTATAGACAACATGTCGACGATTGCATTATCTAAAAATCCGGTGTTTCACGGAAGGAGCAAACACATTCACACTCATTTCCACTACATTCGAGAGCGTGTGGAAAACGAGCAAGTTGAAGTCGAACACGTGGCGGGAAATAGTCAAGTAGTGGATCCCCTAACGAAAGCCTTAGCGCGAGTCAGGTTCGGTGAAATGAGAACGTTGCTTGGTGTGTGTGAATTGCCGCTTCAACCATTTAGGGGGTGATTGTTGGTGAATGGTTGGATCGTCCATGGGCTATATGCCGCGGGCCGACCCAAAGGTGCCTTGGAGTGCAATCCAAGGAAACCTAATTTATGGAAAGTTTCCTTGGATTGCACTCCAAGGCACCTTTGGGTCGGCCCGCGACATATAGCTCATGGACGATCCAACCATTCGCCAACATGCACATAATCAAAAGGCAAAAGTTGATAAATTTGCTAGTTGAAGTAGAAAATGCTTGTTCATGGGATATCCTTTCGGCAAAAAGGGTTGGCAGTTGTTTGATCTTGATACTAAAGAGTTCTTTGTTTCACGAGATGTGAAATTTTTTGAGGATGTGTATCCATTCCGTGCCTCATAAATGGTGAATATAGTGTCGTGGAATATTGTGGAGATAAGTAATGAAATTGATTTGGATTTTGATGACTTTATAGAGGAAAATATTGTTGGATATATCACTCAGCCTACTCCATCGGCACTGCTGAGTGAGCCGACCGAACAGGCTACTACAACAACCCAAGCCAATGAGTCTACTGAGATGCATACATATGTGGATCAACTTTCTGGTGGGTCATCTGCTTCAATTGAACAACCCCTAGCCAGTAACAGTGAACTAAATGATATGGGCAGAGGTATGCACAAGAAAAATCTGTCTGTTGTATTATGAGATTATGTTACTCACACGATCACCACTGAGAGTCGATCCTCCATCATTCCTACTCCACAACATTCCTTAGGTACTCCTTACCCTATAACACACTATATAAATTGTGATAGTTTTTCTGTGAAATATCGAGAATTTCTCATAGCTATTACATCAAGTAAGGAGCCGAAATTATTTCGGGAGGCTATGAAAGACGTTGGTTGGAAAAATTCATGCAATAAGAGATACGAGCTTTGGAGAATAATGGTACTTGGACCATGGAGATACTGCCTCCTGGAAAACAGGTTCTCGGTAGTCAGTGGGTTTATAAAACAAAGTTTAACTCAGATGGCACACTCGAGAGACTAAAATTGAGATTGGTCGTCCTTGGCAATCATCAGACAGAGGGCATCGATTACATCGAAACCTTTGCTCTGGTCGCCAAAATGGTCACGGTTCATTTTTTCTGGCTGTAGCGGCATCAAAAAACTGGGAACTTCATCAAATGGATGTTCACAACACCTTCTATATGGAGATCTGGAGGAAGAGGTGTACATGAAACTTCCTTCTGGATTCGAGGCACCAAATCCAAAGATAGTGTGCCGCTTGCTTAAGTCTCTGTATGGACTGAAACAAGCTCCTAGGTGTTGGTTTGCTAAGCTTGTTGTGGCTTTGAAAGGGTATGGTTTCTTGTAGTCTTACTCCGATTATTCTCCTTTTACTTTCACCTAAGGAATTGTTCAGATAAATGTGCTTGTGTACGTTGACGATCTCATCATGGTTGGGAATGATTCCACTACCTTGGGGACTTTTAAACTTATCTGAGTGATTGCTTCAAAATGAAAGATCTTGGTACATTAAAGTATTTTTTTTGGCATCGAGGTCGCACGTAGCTCCACAGGATTGTTCTTATTTCAAAGAAAACATGCTTTGGACATTATATCTGAAACAAGCTTTTTTGGGTGCAAAGCCTTCAAGCTTTCCTATCCAACAAAATCACAAACTCAGTCTTGCTACAAGCGAGTTGTTGAAGGATCCAGAGAAGTATCGACTTCTTGTAGGACGTCTCATTTATTTGGCTGTCATATGACCATATTTTGCATATTCTGTGCATATTTTTCTCAATTTATGCAGGCACCTCAAGTTAAACATTAGGAGACTGCCTTAAGGGTTGTTCGATATTTAAAAGGGACACTTAGTCAGGGCATTCTTTTGCGTGCAAATAGCAACTTGACTCTACAAGGGTGGTATGACTTGGTTTGGGCGACTTGTCCTTTTACCCATCGATCCCTTACCAGGTGGCTCGTGTTTCTTGGTCATTCTCCCATTTCATGGAAAACAAAGAAACAACAAACCGTCTCCCGTTCATCAAACTGAAGGCGAATATCGCTCCATGGCATCTCTCACATGTGAGTTGAAATGGTTGAAAGGAATGTTGTTGAGTTTGGGCGTGCATCATCCACAAGTTGTTAAAGTATTTTGTGGCAGTCAGTCGGCTCTCCATCTAGCCAAGAATCTAGTTTTCCATGAGAGAACAAAACATATTGAGGTTGACTGCCATTTTGTTCGTGATGCCATCACCGACGGTCTTATTGCTCCTTATCATGTGCCAACGACAACACAATTGGCCGACATCTTCACTAAGGCCCTTGGAAAACAACAGTTTGATACTTCTCTTTCCAACTGGGGAGGGGGGGTGTTGAAATATATAAGGAAAATATTGTGGCAATAATTAGGAATGTATTGTGACAGGAATAATATTATGGTGATTGAGTCAATCACGCTATTTAAACGTATATCCAGAAAACAAGTTGGCTTATTTTTACCAAATAATGCCTTAGCAGTTAGCATAACACCCTCAAATCGAATTTGAGTTCAACTTGGCCCATTTGTAACCCTAAGTTCGACAATATCAGGAAAACACAAAAGTGTAACTTTCAGCAATATTGGAAGACTATATTTCTTGGTATATTTATTGCACACAATATTTCATTCAATTTGTTATCATCAAACACTCGCCCCAACGATTTTTTTAGCATAGCCTAAAAACGTCAGGTAGACTAGTCGAGCTCGAATTCAACCTGGCTCGTTTGTAACCCTAATTTCGACATTATAATTGAAAAAAGCACAAAAGTGCAATTTTCATCAATCTTGGAGGACTAATGTGCAATAATACCCATAAAATTTCCGCCAAATGGATATTCTTATTGTAAAGAAAGCCTCTTCCTTCCAACCTCTTTTGCCCAGAAGTGACGGGAAGAATTCCTGTGATGCCGCAGTCTATCTTCACCACCAATCACCACCGTTCTCCGCCGACAACCACCGCAATATGCTGCTCTTTGTCGACTTTTCTACCGTCGTTACCGAGTTCGATTCGGTTCCCAGCGGCGAAATTCGGTTATGCGTTGATGTTCTCGCCATATCGGAGTACTAATGCTGCTAGAAATAGGGTGGTCATTTGTATGGCTAAGGAGAGGAGGGTGAAAATGGTGGCGAAACAGATACAGAGAGAGCTTTCTGATATGTTGCTGACGGACCAGGTTTTACAGTACGCTATCCTTCCCGAAGCGGCCCTTGGTGCTGACCGGTATCTGTCCTCTCTTACCACCATTAGTGATGTTGAAGTATCATCCGATTTACAGGTAACATCATTTCCAACGAGTGCTTCCAGGTATAATTGCCCAATTTTAACTTCATGATTGATATATTAGAACAAAGAATGTGACGACTATGTTAAACCTTACGAGACGTACTAAAAAGTGAGGTTTTCTTACACCTGAACGAATTTCAAAATTAAACATAAATTTGGAAGGATTGACCTCAACAGTAGAATTTATGGCATCTTATCTTGGAATTTATATTTTTCTCCAATTTCTGTGCAAGTACTTAAACTAATTGTTATTGTTGGTATCTCATTGGCAAATGGCTAGGTTTGTGATGCACATATACATGCTATAAGCTTCATTGCTATTATCAAATGACAACTTTATGTTTTATCAACTGTTTTTTGTCTGGCACATCTGTATTGTTGTTTTTATTAACTTACTCTTAATCTAATTGTAGTTTAAGTTTTTCTGAACTATTCTTTCTGTTGGCCAAGAGAAAAAGGAGTCTTACTTTTGCTGCTCAGTCTTGAGATCAGGCCAATTTGTGCTTCTTAAGTTTTGTGGGGCTGATTGGGCATGAGGGGAGAGAAGAGGACCATGTCAATAGTATACTCTACAAGAAGTACCACCTGCAAATGGTTAATGGTCTTAACATATTGATAGGACCTTGGCCCTTGGGCCTGTGAATGAACCAATCGTTGATACATCACCAAGGAGGCCCATTATATGGAAAGTGTATACCAGGAGAGAGAAAGGCCAGTCGTTGGAAAAAGAGTGAGCCAGCAGAATCTTTTAGAGTTGGTTATAAGGAGAGGGGTGAGGTTCAGTGGGAGGCAAACATAATAATACAGAATGGAATTCTGTTGGGATGATGTTTCTTTGAGTAGGAGTCATCGACTCTAGTATCCATTTCAATTGTAGAGCATTGGTTCACTTATCATTATCTTTCCTTAATCAAAATCGTCCTGGTTTTTGGAGTTCCATTCACTACTTCTATCAATTGGTCCGATATGCCAGATTCACCGGAGGAACAGGTGAGTGAAGTTGTTGATGCCACCAAAAACATCATTCAGGACTGTCATTTTCGAACCGAACCAAACCAACCAACATGCATACGTACCGTACCGACTTTGTTTCATAATTAATAATTAATTTTTTAAATGTTTTAATTATACTTCTTAGTCATTAATGAATACTTAATCTAAATTATCTAATCAACTAACCTAAATCGAATATCAATTCTTTTTCTTACCCAGTTACACTCTCCACTCTCCGTTGATTCTTACCCCAACATCTTATATATAATTAGGCTTGGCAACAACTTAAATATGCAATAGTGTTCATTTGTGTTTCTTATACTTATGGCTGTACACACATGATTTCAATTTTCACCCAAATATCATATGTTGGCTTGATGGGTACTAGGAACTGAACAGAGTTCCCATAACTGGTTTGGTTCATGGTGTTTGTATATTATGATTCATAGGCTAAAAAATAAATTTCCTGCTATTTGATTCGTGTTACTTGTATGTTAAGATTCATAGGCAAACAAAGCTTCTATCAGTAATTTATAGCCGAAGACATATCGTTTCAATCTTTTCTATTTGTCGTTTTTTCCTTTTGCAATGTTGGTACCTATGCTGTTAATATCAGTGCAATAGCGGTTGTTGGTCCTACACAAAATTAAGGTGGTAAAATATCAGTGGTAAATTGTGGTTCCGAGAACAGCAGTGCAATTTGCCACTATTTCACCGATATTTGCAGTTGGGGTCTTTTTGAATCTGATGCTTACATTTTGGTCTTGTTTGGGCTTTTATTTTGACTTGGGCCGTTATTTTATATTTGGTCTTGTTTTATTTAATAGTTTAAAAACTGTGTGAATTAAACAAAGAGAACTTCGAGAATCTGCTCAATATTTATTAAAAGAACATCAGCTTTAAATTGACAATATGAGCTGAATTCAAGAGTTGGAGATTTCTGCATGATTTCGCAGTGAAACCAGTTCACTTGAAGATCAAGTGTTCATATCCAATTAATTGCTTTCATAGATTTTTTTTGCTCACTGGGTTTTTGGGCTTCACTTGAAGTTGTTTCTACCAGGTTTGGGCTTAGGTTTATTGGTTAGATTAGTAATTTAGTAGTATTCTTTTCCAAGTTTAAGATAAGCATAAAGTAGATAAGCATGTGGGAATTAGAGTCCTCTCTCATGTATAGTTTCCTTTTTTCGAGGTTTTATTCATCCTATTTAAACTCATGTGCTTCTATGGAATAAAATCAGATGATTGAGTATATTCATACATTTTTTTTAGAAAACAATACTACTTAGTCCGGTTTGAACTTGTTCTTGTGAGCGGGGGTTCATTTGCAAGTTTGAGAGATTGTCTTTGTGGGTGGTGCGTCCAGTAAACAAAGTCAATTGGTCTCGTTATCCCGATTGTGTTCTTGGTGGTTCGACCAGTAGAGATCTGGAGGTTTTCAATTGTGTGTGTTAAGTTTCCATACGCATCAAAACTTTAAATCATTTAATCCATTCTTTAACGGTCGACGAATTAGATTAGACTTTATTAGGTTTTCAATTTTCTTTCAACATCATCGTCCTCACTCCTTGCTCTACGTTTCGACCTCGATACGCCCAACCTCCTCCTCAACAGTCCACAGTCGATTGCCTCCTCCGTCTTCTTCTTTGACAGTCTTACCGTATGCATACATATATATTTTTTATATACATATATATAATTCTAATAATTATTATATGAACCGCTATTTTGTATTTTGACTACTGTAACATCATAGGTTGGCACAAAACCATTATCAAATGTACCAACCGAAAAAAGTTGATTCCAACTAAGTTTGAATCAAGTCAAGTTGGTTAAACGGAATAGGATTTTTCATACCAATGATGGTTGGTACATGGTATTAGAGAAAAATCATGATATCTTACGGTGTTCACCTTTAACATCAATAAGTGATAGAGTGGATGAGGGTAGGGTAAACATGCTATCGGAGAACCTTTTCAGTGAACATTGGGCCACTTCATGGTGACGATGCTGAATGATTTGGCCAGAATATTGGATAGGCTTTAACAACAACCACCACCTATCATTCCGGATGATGTATTAACCGAGTATAAGATGTCAGTCAAGAAGTTGGAGTACATTCAATGAAACTGAAACATAAGGAGTTAATGGCAATGTTTAAGCGGATGAAATATTTACGGTTAGTAATGTAGGGGGATGTTGAAACCATAGATGAAGATGCAAAAGTTTTCGCGGTAGAATTGACAGAGGGATAAGAGGAAATCACATTAGAATGTAGTGCGATAGGGTTATTCGCGTGGGACGAGGAATGTAACATCTTGAGACCCACCTTCGACTTGAAGGAACGGTACAAGGGATTCCGGTTAAGTTTTGGTTGACAATGGTGCCAGTCATACTTTTCTATCTCCACAAGTAGCAATAGCATTGGAACTTAAGACGGAAGATGTTAAGTACGTGGGGGTTCAGTTAGGGATGGTTACCGGGTGACGACGGCTGGAAAATGTGATGAGGGAACTCTATTTAGGCAAATTCACCACTCTATTTGACACTTATTTACTGGAATTGGGGAACCTTGATATGATTTAGGGGGTGAAATGTTTACAAAAGTTCGGTAAAGGGACTTTCGATTGGGAAAAAAGTTGACCAGCTTCAATTGGGCGGATAGTGAAAGAATCGGATTGCAAGATAATGAAGTACCGGCCAGACAACAAGGCAAGAGAAACATATTACAAGGAATCGTATTGAAACAACGATTGATGGAACTCAATTTATTGAACAATTAACATGAAAGGGAATCACAATGGATTTAGCGAGTTTGCTGAGGTTTTTAAAGAGGTGTCTGGACTACATTTTAATAGAGATGTAGCGCTTGCCATAGAACTCTATAAGGATGTTAGACTCGTAAGTGTGTGCCTTTACCATTACCCTTATCGTCAGAAATATGAATAAAGAAGTAGGTTCAGGAAATGGTACAACATGGGCTCATCAGACATAGTTCAAGCACTTTTTCAAGTTTGAAATTCTCGTTAAGGATGGGTCATGGCGAATTTGTGTTGATTATAGGAAGCTGAAAGAATCTGACGGGTGTCGAGTCCGGCAAATAATAAAGTTTAGAATTGATGCCTATTACCTCTAAAACACAATAACTTGTGATAGTGGTAAGTAGGGTCGTCTTCTCAGGGACTCGGTGTTAACCGTCAGCCTAAGACGTAATCACGTGCAAATTCATCAAAAACAATATATATAAAAGGGGGGTATACTTTGATGAGTATAACTAGTTCACGTGAGTCTAAGACGTATTCCTAATGATGAGTATAACTAGTTCTTTATCAAATCGTGTATCATTGACTTGTATAAAAACATTTTCTCAATTGATTTTAGACCGGCCGTGAGTGTCGACACGTGCCGAACACTCTGCTTGTCCTTATGATTAAACTAGCATGAGGAGCTCGGTGGATTAGTTCCTAATTGATTAGGTTGATTCTAATCACGGACGTAGAATTCAACCTATTAAGCAATAAACAAGCACCAATCCTAACTAATGAATGGAAGCCCGAACATTTAAGCTAGATTACACAATCCTATAATGCAAATCAATTGATTTGGTGGTTTATTGATGCATTACTTGCTACCAAATTGAAATTAAGAACAATTACGGGTTCCTAATCACAACTAGCAATTCATATTTAGGTTATAGGATTCAAGAGATCCTTCTAAAAACCAAAAACCCAAAAATGAAGAACACTTTTGACCAAGGAGTGCGTAAATAAAATTCAATTGAAATTCGAACATAAACCAAGTCTCAACAAGATTCAAAGCAAATTAGCTATAATCCCATCACTAGAAATAGAAACTTAGCTACTCATAATCATATTTTGAAACATAAATTGAACTTACAAATGGTAGAAATCAGTAAATGACGAAGAACCTAGTAACATTCGCCAAAATCGACTCCAATCTCCCTGATTCTGAAAATCGGCTTTGGATGCTCTCTCCTTCCACTTCCAATCAATCGATTCAGAAAATTGGTTCCTCTTCCCTAATCGACGGTTTTAGAACTGA
Source organism: Cynara cardunculus var. scolymus (assembly GCF_001531365.2). NCBI lineage: Eukaryota > Viridiplantae > Streptophyta > Magnoliopsida > Asterales > Asteraceae > Cynara > Cynara cardunculus. The sequence continues at coordinate 37,374,702 of NC_037539.1, forward strand.
TTTTTATACCTCCTCTCATGAAACCGTTCGAACAGACATGGCCACTTGATTTTTGACGCCCGCGACTTGGGTGAGGCTAAACCTGCTAGAAAACTCGCCGGACGCATTTTTGAAGAAGAGAAACAGAGGCTAACGCGGGTACGGGAGCGAGTTTTACTCACTGGAAGTCGCAATGGATGGGAAGGCCGTGAAGATCTGGATGAGCGATGGACGGGGTTCTTTTTTCTTCTCAGTCGGTCCTTTTCTGGGCTGCAATTATCAGATTATATCATGCTGGGCTGTTGTTCTTGGCCTCAATTCTTTTCTCACTTTTTTTTTTCTTTCTACGTCAGCTGCAAATGGGCCTGGAAGACACAATCTTTTGTTTTCTATGCTTTGCTTGACCTATTGGTGGCTGCACATGATGAGATCAACAAAAAAAAATAATTAAATTGTCTTTCTTTTTCTCTTATATGGCTGCTAACTAAGATGCAAATCAAAATAAAGGATTTTGTTTCTTTTCGTTTTATTTTCTCATATTAAATTGTTCCAAACGACTAAATATCAACTCAATTTAATATGGGTATTTTAACTCCAATCGGTACTAACTTTAGGGTAGATTTGATGTAAAAGTTGTATAAAATTGGTACTAATCAGTGCCCGATAAATATCTTATTTCAAGGCACTGTTGGACGAATTAAATGACTCAAACTACTTTTCTAAGATGGATTTTTAGGCGGGATGCCACCAGATTAGAGTGAGGGACAACGATGTGCCCAGAACAGTGTTTCAAATGCACGAGGGTTACTACATGTTCGTGGTGATGCCCTTCAGGTTGACAGACCTCCAAATTTTCGGTCCACCATGAATCAGGTTACCTCAAGAGATTCGTATTAGTTTTTTTTTATCACATTCTACGTTATAGTAGAGGCTGGCTAGAAGATATCGAGCACTTGAGTACGGTGTTGGGGTACTGCAAAGACACCAATTTGTCGTCAATAAGAGGAAATGTCTTTGGTAGTATGCAAGTGGAATACTTGGGTCACATATTTTGGATCAAGGAGTAGCCATGGACCTGGCGAAAATGAAGAGTATCTTGGAGTGGCGAATTTGTAGGCCCTTCTAAAAATTGTGATACATACTAAATTTCAAGTGTTTAGTGTTACACTTGGGTAGAATGAATCACTCTTCCAAACTATATGCAATTAGACAGATAGGATGTTTAATGTTCCTTCTTTTATATGTTTAGTTTTCTTCTAAATGGTCCTGATTGGTGGGAAACGTCTTGTTATCTACATATGTGCTTCCTATCTTACAAGGCATGTGTAGTGAAAATATGTGTTCCCTAGTTGGTTTTATGGAAGACAACTGAAGACCATGTGTTACATGTGAAGAAATGTTTAAATTTGTTTGATTAATCTTTATGTAGTGGTAATAGAATTCTCTGGGAGTGTTTACTTAATTTATCTAAATTTATTCTCGTAGACTATCAATATGTTAATACTCCCTTCGTCCCAAAGTAAATGTCTACAATGTAAATGTCACACAGTTTTATAAATGTGTAATCATTACACTTTTTGCTTAATGAATGTCATTTTTCTTAGCCGGTTGATTATATTAGTTAGAGATAATTACGATTATATTAGTTAGAGATAATTACGATTATATTAGTTAGAGATAATTACGGATTTGATTTATATTTATCATTAATTATAGCCGATAGGGTTTCTTTGTACATACCCTATATATAGGGATTTTCTGTTAATGATGAAGGTATCGAGTTTTGCAAACTTTCAATTTTAACCCCTAATAATAGAAATAAAGTTTCTCCATCATAATTAAGGGTAAATGGGAAAGTAGACACTTATTTTAGGACAAGCTAAAAAAGAAATGTGGACACTTATTTTGGGACAGAGAGAGTAGTCCGTACACTTTAATTTAGTTGATGGATTTACTACCTTTCAATATTCAATAATAAAATAGAGCTTCATGCTATATACAATTGCTTAATTATGAAGAGATGCATTTACGATGTGATGTTGGTTTTAGTAATTTTGTTATTTATGTCGGGGCACTTATCTCTTCCTCGCCCTTCTCTTTTATAGGTGGTTAAGGTATATGTATCTGTTTTTGGTGATGAACGAGGAAAGGAGGTAGCCATTTCTGGGCTGAAGTCAAAAGCAAAATATGTCCGTAGCCAGTTGGGCAAGCGTATGAAACTACGATTGACTCCTGAGGTACGGTTTATCGAAGATGAATCGTTAGAGAGAGGCAGCAGGGTAAGAAGTTATCGCATATTGAAAAATTTACATATATGTTGTTGAAACAAATATCCTTTATGCTTTCTAGACAACTTTGACATGACTATAGCGTCCTTGACCCAAATATCTTTCTAATTAATTTGATTTTATTAGCGTAGTTTTTTCTTTCTCTTTTGGTAACTGTGGGTGTCTGGGCCAACATGCGCACATCTCTACTAATCCCGTGGGGCTCTGAAGATGACAACTAGAAAAATCCGAGTGGCCCGGAGGAGACTCGTGTGGTGATCTATGAGGAGGATCCCCAATGCCTAGCCTTTGTTTGCCGGTTGAGCTGGCGTCATTGTTTTATACTACAACATAGGTTTTCATTGTTGTCACCTATGTTTCTGTATTTTATATCTTCATAGGTACATTATGTCAATAAGGTTTTGATGTAATAACTTGCTACGGTGAATGAAGGCGGCTTGTGGACCAAGTCACAAGTCATGTGACATAGTATTGTTTTTACACTACAAGGAGGGTTAATAAGGAGGACCAGAATTTCGTCTTGGTATCAAATGATTATGCTCATCATGTTGTCCCCTCATGATTTTCCAATAACCCTTGGAATAAGACTATAATATTTGATATTTAGGTGGAGAACCGCTATTAATATACCGATAACGAGGCCTATAGTCTTGCAACAATAGCAACTTCAGTCCTACTCACATAGAACTAAGACTACCTGTTCGAACATTCTTGTGGTGGCATTGACTACAGAGAGCTACATAAAAACCACCCGTGAATGCAAGGCGTAGTCGTGGGGTCCTTGGGGTATGACACAGACCCATGGAGTCGATAGTAGGGCGAGGGGCATAAATGTGGCAAGTGGTTTTTATTGGGGGGGGGACTTATGGCAGGCTCGTGACAGAGCGGTGGGAGAGAGATGCATGGGGTACCTACAACGACATTTGTGGCAAATTAGGCAATAGATGCTGGGAAATGCAAGCTTAGGTGGATCCAGAAAACTGGTGGCATGGGACGATACAATCTTGTGTAGACTTTGACATCTAAATATCGTTCACTAACCTCCTCCATCATAGAATCTAGATACAATTCTCCGGTACTTGCAATAGTTTGTTTTCTAGATTGTATGATAAAGGATCTTAGAGAACAAATGTTCAGATCTTAGGAGTATAAAACATTTATAATATATTGGAACAATCTTGTGGTGGCATGGGACTATGATGGGTAACATAAAATCCTTGAATGCAATGGGGTGTTGTGGGGTCCGCGGTGGTGGATAGAGATGATGGGGTACCGACGATGACAGTTGTGGTGGAAGATTAGGCAAATAGATGTTGGGCAATGTATGGTGGATCCAGAAAAACGGTGGCATGGGACCATACAATCTTGTGTGGACTTCGACATTTGAATATCGATCCCTAACATCCTTCGTCATACAATTTAGATACAATTCCTTGGTACTTGTAATTGTTTGTTTTCCGGACTCCTCACCTATAACGGCTAGAGGATAGTTCTTGATGATCTTTGAAATACCCTCGCTCATGCTTTTCAAAGGTTATTGAGGCTGGAAAGCATGATCGAGGGTATTTCAGAGATCATCAAGAGTTGTCCTCTAGCCGTTAAAAGTGAGTCTGGAAACAAACTATTACACATACTGTAGAGTTGTATCTATATTGTATGATGAAGGATCTTAGAGAACAAATATTTATATCTTAGGAGTATAAAAAATTACACTATGCCAGAACAATCTTATGATGGCAGGGGACCACAAAGGGCTACAGAAAAGCCTTCATCAAATGCAACGGAGAGCCTTGCGGTCCAGGGTGGTGGTGAGAGATGCTGGGGTACCGGCAACGACAGTTGTTGTGGAAAATTAGGCAATAGATGCTGGGAAATGCAAGTTTAGTTGGACAGAAACTGGTGGCATGGGACCATACAATCTTGTGTAGACTTTGACATCTAAATATTGTTCTCTAACATCCTTCATCGTACAATCTAGATACAATTCTCCGGTACCTGTAATAGTTTGTTTTCCGGATTCCTCACCTATAACTGCTAAAGGTTAGCTCTTGATGATCTTTGAAATACCCTCGCTTATGCTTTGCAAAGATCATTGAGGTTTGGAAAGCATGATCAAGGGTATTTCAAAGTTCATCAATAGCTATCCTCTAGCCGTTGAAAACAAATTATTAAAGGTACTATAGAGTTGTATCTAGATTGTATGATGAAGGATCTTAGAGAACAAACATTTAGATCTTAGGACCATAAAAAGTTTACACTATGCTGGAGCAATCTTGTAGTGGCATGGGACCATGGAGGGCTACATAAAAACCCTCCATGAATGCAAGGGGTAGCATGGGGTACGGGGGTGTGACAGGTATTCTTGTTCATGGAGTCGACAGCAGAGCTAGGGCAGGAATGTGGCGAAGGGTTTTTATAGTGGGACTTATGGCAGGTCCATATAGGGCCCAATTGTATATGTGGGTTTAATGTTGGGCAGTTGCTGGTTTGATCTTGGTCTCAATGAGGTAAGTTATCGAATTGCATGTGTGGGTTAACTAGTCCAAAATTTGGTGGGCTTAATGGAAGTGTTATGCAGTTATGCCTAATTTTGGCAGGTTTACTGATGGCAAGGCTAGTACTTGGGGTAATCCTTAGCCAAACTGATAGGACTGATGAGGCTATTCTTGGGCCGATAGAAGGTATAGGTTTGGAACGATAGGTGATGGGCTCGAAATATTGAAACCGAAGGCGAGTTTTTACTTTTTAGAGATTGATTAGTGGAGAAGCCGAGATTGGTAGACGAAGACGATTGATTGACGGTGGAGGGCATTTTTAACGAGGCTTAGAGACATTCTGGCTGATAACTATTGAATTGATGGGGGATAACATGAGGAAATATTGGAAAGAAAGCAAATCATGATGAAGGTTAGGGCCGCAATGAAAAACAGTGGATGCTGACTGAATACATCGGAACCATTCAGACTCGTACACCAGCCATTTCCAGGTTAACACCTTCAGGGCTAGGTGGCTCGGTGGTAGAGGAGTAATGTTAGACCGAAGTTAGTGCACAGTTTTGGTATTTGCATTTCCGTAGGGAGTTGTATAAATAGAATAGGAGGCTATTTGATTTGCATGCATATTTTCATATCTCAGTAAAGTCGATTGAGTGAGCGTCATGGAGAGTTGGCCTATCACTTGAATAGAGGCTGTTTACTTGTTCATAACTTCGTTTATTTGTTAGTTTGTTTAATTTGGTGTTCATTATCAATGTCTTTGTCCCAACTTCTATTAGTGGCCTTGGATAAACTAAATAAAGGCTGAATCGAGTGAGTTTCACCCAAGTACTAGAATAGTAGTTTAAAGATTATTAAAAGGTGTAACACTGGTGGGAGGGTAATACAGTAAGATCCAAGAGGTTAATGTAATCCATCAGAATGTCATAGTTTATAAATCAGCTTAGATAAAACGATGTGCACTATGGGCAGTTGCCAAGTATATGATCATTGTCCTTCAAGTTAAAAAGGCTAAATGGAGCTGACATGGGTATGGAAAGTTTTGAAGTTTTCTTTGTTTTGATTTTTGTTCTTGTTGTAGATTACTCTAGTGAAACTCAAATGCTAAGTTGCATGTCTGGTAACATGAGTAGATGTTATTAAAATAAGAATGTCAAAAGATGGTAGGGTGTCACCTATTGGGGTGTAATTGAAATGTTTCCACTACATCTCAGGAGTAGTCAAAGGGAGGCGTAGGTGCCTGCGGAGCCCCCGCATTAGGTGCGGGATCCGCGGGATCTCCAATAACTCGATAATTTCCACAAGCACAAATTTCACTTTTGATAGGCCCAAAATTTCTTTCACGGAATAATCCATCTTGAAATGATGCCAGTGTCCCTTCAAAAAGTTTGGTAAAGGCTGAATTATGCATGGGGGAAGTCTAACGGTTAAGTTTCTTAGGGGGGGGGGTCTTAGAAGAAGAAGAATGATTGGTGGGTGAGAAGTTGGTATTAAGTTCTGGCTACAATTACATTAAAGTCAAATCAATAAAAGATGGTAAGACATTCAAAAAGAACAGTGTAGCTAGAAAAGGACATCTGATAGTTCATTTTTTAACATATGATTCTGGAAGTAAAGACTTAAAAATGAAAAACTTCCACCGACCATTCAGTAGAATTTTTTTTCCCAGATTAGCAATAAATGTTTGATATGCACGAAGAAAGATATCTCTTATAGAAACGATACAACACCTTGGTCCATGGAAATCGAAATATATCTATGTGCATATGGTATTTTTGGTCAGTAGAATTGGCTGGGCACCTCAGTAGGGGTTGAGTGATTCTTCTTTGATGGCAGTGAGAATCTGAAGGGTATAAAAAGAATTAGAAATGAAGGTCATGTTTTTTTAATACATCTAGTTCTATATTACACCAACCCTATTTACTAAAGGGTTTTGAATTGTGAATCATATGATTTTCTTAACAATCATGACAACTATTCCAGGTAGGCAATAGAATCCTACCTTCATTCACTTTTTGTTAGGTTCAGTCTTCTAGAATTTGAGGTCTTCAGAAAGAGAACAATGTGGGTCAATTGTTTGTCCAATTTATTTTAAATCTTCCAAGAAGAACACCAACAAGCCTTTCTATTCCAAAATAGTTGGGTAGGCTAAAGATTGAAACGAATTGGTATCAGAAACTGCCGCTACCGCTACCACCACCGCTGTCATCGGCACCAACACCAACTGTGGTAACCTGTTTGACGCCTAATGCCCATGGTATGTCGTTCAACCACTGGTTAGAAGAGGTTAGTAGGACTTCAAGGTTGGATACATGTCTTCACGAAATTAAGAAGAATGTAAAGCTCCTGCCAATTGACGATAATGTGTTCCATCAGGTAGTAGTTTATCACTTGTTGCACTCATTTTGGGGAAGTGTCAATAGGAGTGGAATTGGGTTTGCAATCCACTATATGAGCCCGGGATAGAATGGTAGTGGCATAATTTTCTTTTGAAAGAACAGGCCGCCGTCTTTATGTTTAACTTGGATCCCAAGGAAAAGATTAAGGGTACCTAAATCTGACATAGCAAACTCACGAGATAAAAGAGCAATGATATTAGTGAGAAGCTGGTCATTAGGCCGTGAGTACGATGTCAACATACAACAGTAAATAGGCGATGTTATGTCCCTTTTTGTAGACAAATAGGGAAGTGTCACTAACGGTACTCCGAAAACCACACTTAGTAATGTAGGTAGCAAATCTGTCATACCATGCCCTAGGGGCCTGTTTAAGCCCATAAAGAGACTTGCGTAACGTGCATACATTATTAGGATGAGTGGTATCGGTAAATCCCGGAGGTTGAAACATATATACTGTTTCATTTAAGTCCCCGTGAAGAAATACATTTTTAACGTCGAGTTAGTGAATTGACCAACCCCAGGAGACAGCTAGACTGAACACCGTTTGATTGTGGTCGGTTTGACTACGGGACTAAACGTTTCATCACAGTCGATTCCAACCTGTTGACATTTCCTGTTAACAACTAACCGGGCCTTGTATCACTGTAAGGTGCCATTTGCGTTAAAACTTGTGAGGAAACAACCATATGCACCGAATAATGTTTGCATCATAGGGGGCCGAGGTACCAAGTCCCACGTTTGATTGTCCATTAGAGCTCGATATTCTTCGGTCATGGAGTCTTGCCAATGTGGATCGGAAAGGGCTTTGATGTGGGAAGTTGGTATGGGAGATATTGTAGTTGCGGCAGTAGTTTGTAGGTTAACAGGAGTTTGGGATCTGGATGCTCGGGAGCGGGTTATAATGGGGTGGGTTGATGCGGGTGGTGGTGGCGGCGGGGGAGGTGGTGGAGGCTGTGGTGTTGGGTTTGTAGTAGGTGAGGAGGGGGGGGGGGGGTTATGCTGACCCGTGGTTGTGTATTTTGGCAGTGGTAGGTATGGATAAGAGGGGGCTGTTGAAGAATGGTAGACGGGGAAGTGTTTTGGGCAGAAGAGTTTTGGGTAGTTGGCAGGGGAGTAGGTTGTAAAGTGGCTAGTGGGTCAAAGATTATAGGAGATGGGTCAGACTCGAGGAATGAGTAGTCTAAGGTTGCAGTGGGATGATCTTCAGAAAATGGAAAAGATGTCTCGTCAAAAGTGACGTGACGAGAGAGGACCTTGCCGGAAGAAAGGTCAAGGCATCGATACCCGCAAAAATTGGCGGGGTACCTAAGATACAATGAGTGGACCGGTGTTCCAACTTGTTTTTCCATGTCGCGGTTGTGTTAGGATAACACGCACACCCGAAAACCCGTAGGTGGTCATAGGAAGGTTGTCGATGATAAAGAGCAGTCATAGGGGTGGTGAATTTTAAGAGTTTGGTGGGGAGAATGTTGTGGAGATAACACGCGGTATGTAATGCTTCAACCCAGAAATGGGGTGGGAGAGATGCGTGTGTGAGAAGAGTGAGTATGATCTCGTTAAGTCTACGAATCATACGCTCGGATTTCCCATTTTGTTGGGAAGTGTGAGGGCAAGAGAAGCGGAAGAGTAGACCGTTTGTTTCAGCAAAAGATTTGAAATTTTGGTTATCGAATTTACCCCCTAAGTTACATTCAAAAGCTTTAATTGTGAGATTGAATTGAGTTTGGATGTATTTATGAAACTGAGAGAATTTGGAAAATGTTTCAGACTTGAATTTTATTGGAAAAACCCAAGTATATTGTGTGAAATAGTCTATTAAAACCATGTAATATTTATAACCTGTGTTTTGCTGGGGATAGGAGATGTCTTATTCACCAAACTAAGCATACCAGCCCCTTTCCTGCTATGAGTAAACAACTCTGCTGCAGAAAAAGGTTTTTTGGGGGAAGAGAGAGGGAAGAAGCTGCAGCGGCACTAGTTTTGTCCAGATCAAACTCTCCCCAAAGCAGGTAGGTGAGAAGGGCTCGAGAAATCCCGGGAAAATGAAAAATTCAAATCCTAGGAATCGAATCAGGGGTAGGAGATTCCACCYGTAACCTATCGGGAGAGCTACCCTCATTCTATCTCGTGGAAAGTCTTTCACTCGTGGACTAGGGTAGCTTCCTTCCTTTGGTCACAATGAACAATATCAAATGGTAAAACAGTAGTAGAATTAGAATCAGAAAAAGGTAATCATTTGTGCTTTGAAAGCTGACAAGAATTGCAAACCAAAGATCTACTACGTTTAAGACATGGAATAATATTATTCAAACTAAGAAAATCCAAACAGGAAGACCGGGATGTCCCAATCGATCATGCCAAACATCTCGAGCACTGGAGGTGAAAAAAGTGGAGTTGGTGACAGGATAGGTGAGAGGATATAGACGACTCGAGCTATTGTGGCGAGACAGCATCTGACCACTCTAGTAATTCTTCAACCCATTGGGATCAAATTCAATGGAAACATCATTATTAACAGAAAGTTTATGAACAAGAATGAGATTTTTAATGATGTTGGGTGTGTAAAGAATGTTGTTTAGGTGTAGGTTACGTGTGGTTGTTGGAATGGTGGAGGAACCCGATCCACGAACCGGCATAGGAGCACCATTACCAACAAATATTGAGCCAATGGGACAATTTAACAAGGGTTTAGAAATCTTACCTTGGTCGCCCGTGAGATGGTCTGTTGCACCCGAATCCATGTACCATTGATCATCAACCGGGTCCATGGTCATTGTCTGAAGTGCTTCGCCAAGCTGAGTTGGCTCAACGGGGTTAAAGGCGGTGAGATTTGGGCCAGGAGGTCTTGGCCTGACTTGCGATGTGCAGGTGGGCCGTGAGGTGTGGGCCAGGCTGGCATAGGAGATCCAGCCTAAGGAGAGGCCCATCCAGAGTTGGTGGGATACGGACATAGGGGTGGGCTCCAATAGGCCCAATTGGGCAACCGATTAGGCTGAGAGTTCCATGGCGACTGAGTCAACTGAGGCTGGCCTGAACCACGCCTAAGGCTTGTTGAAGAGGAACCGCTAGAACCGCTAGAGGAGTTATTGGGCCGCCTATGTCAGGGTCTGTTATTGGGGCGTCTTCTGTTGACATAGTTTGAAGGATCATGTGGTGGTTCTGAGGAAACAACAGCCATAGCAATCTGTGTAGACATGGTTTCCCGGGTATTTTGTCGGTGATGTTCCAACTCGAGCATACTACATGCAATCTCCCACGTGGGAAGACTTTGATTGATATACGAGGCCGCGGTGTCGTATTTTGCCGGAAGTCCTCTAACAATTTGAAGAACGAGCCTCTGATCATTAACCGGACAATCCACGTCATTGAGTTGACTGTCGAGTTCCTTGAGTTTTTGGCAGTAAGCTTCAAGAGACAGCATGGATTTTAATGTGAGGTTATTGAATTCATGCTCTAGGGCCGCCGCCCTAGAGCCCTTGTTGTTGAGGAAATTGGCTTTGATTTGAGACCAGGCTTCGTGGGCAGTTGACTCGGTTACCAAGACACGAACCAGTAAATCATCGGACAACGTCCCGTAAATCCATTGCAATACAATCGCATCAGTTTCAGTCCATGCTTCACGCTATGCATCAGTTTTGGCCGGAGGCGTCCTGTCAATGTGTGAGATGACTTTGTATCCCTTGGCATGTAGTTGAAATAATTTGACCCACGAAGAGTATGAGACCTTCGTACCGTCAAGCACCCGGACCTTGTGTTGAATGTTGGTCGCGGTGTAAATGGTGTAAAGGATCTTGGTGAGATTTTCAGGCTTGTCAGCCATGGATAGCAACTGGAAGGTGATGGCAGAGAAGAAATCAAACCGTGGTTTGATCTTCGGTGATTTGAGAAGAACGAGAGCTAGGGTATCGAGCCTAGCTCTGATAAACACATGCATTTGTTAAAATGCATTTCCCCAAAGATCCTCTTTATTCACAAACATTCGAATATAAATACAAAGGAGAAGCTACAAAATAGGAACTGATCTCCACTCATTTAGGGGGGATCATTTACCAAATAACAACCTAAAATAGATAAGACTAATTCTAAAAATGATACAGCTAATTTACAGCTAATAATGTGAACTTCCACACCCAAATCACGGACATATCATCTTAGACGATCCTTCGTTCATTCTATTTTATCCGACAAGCAGCATTGTGGTTTGTTGTTTGGTTGATTTATTTAGTCCAAAGCTTTCGTCTCTTACAAATGGGAAGATGGTTGTCGCACTCCCTGATATTAAGGTGTTACAGGGCCTTCTCCGGCCTTTACACTATTGGACTGATGTAGATTCACTTTTCAAATATCTAGAATCGTTCTACACCATATCAATGCAGGAAATACGGGAAGCTTGCTTTGAATACTTGAGCCTTGGAGTGGTTATATATGGTGTTGGACTACGATTTCTTTTGGGGTCAGCACATCACCATACTATTGACTTGTTCCACAGTGGGTCTTGCAACCATTTTTTTCAGGATAAGATAATGGGACACCTAATCGGTCTGGTTCAAGTAGATCAATCCACTGTTTCTGTCAAGGGAACTGGTGGGAAGCTTGATGATGTTCTCGAGTTAAGTTGCCACTCTGTGCCTTGGACTTCGAGAAGTTTGACTTCAGCGGCTGCTGGTTGGGGAGATGTTGTAACCAGACTGCCACAACCTCTGTTTTTTTCTACCCACCTTGAGGACAAGGTGGTTCTTTGGGGGCGGATAATGTCATGCATCGATCTATAGGCCCAACCCAAATATGGGCTATATATTCTAGAAGGGTATAGAAGGGGTAATTTGGTAATTCTAAATAAATTGATAGTATAAGTAGGAGTGTGGTGGGGAAAATAGGATATCCATGAAATATTGTGTGTGTGTGTTTTCTTAGGAGAGCTGTGGCCTCTCGAATAGCCAGAAACTGTTCCTTTTATGGTTAATTGATTTATCCAACAATTGTCCTTATCAATCACTCTATTTCAATTGTTTGATCGGCCCAGTTCATAACATTATGTTATGTAGAGATGAATCCCTCCTAGGGGTCCTAAATTTAATAGTATAAATGGTTTCATATTAAACATCATGGAATTTCTTCGTTCCTTTGTTTCACGTTCTACTGTGTTCATGTGATCAGATTTTGGATCTCTTTTTCGTTTTATAATGTTCAGCCCACATGCTAATTGATATTTATTTTTAGGTGATTGCTATATTAGATAAGATTAAGAGTGAGAAGACTATTCAAGATCCAAAAGTTGACCAAGATGAGTCATCCGATCCAAATGACGACAATGAAGAATGGGAGGATGATGATCCCGAAGATGACATCATCTACGTGAAGTAGTTGCTGTTACATGATCTTTTGCTTGTTGCTTCAGAGCTATGATTGTTCTACTTTTGCATGCTTCCTCTCGTGCAGGTCAGTCGACAAATTCTGAACGTGTGCAATGCATTTATGTGTAAACTGGTCTGTTTTACTTGTACATGAAAATTAAAAATCGATCATCATATTTGGAGGATCTTATTCTTTTCTGTGGTAGCACAAAATATTTATTGTAATATAAAATAATAAAAATTTAGTATAAAATAGAATTTTATTATAGCTACAATACAATACAAAACACTGCAAAACCAATTCCAATTTCAATGATTTACGGTTGTGGTTTTTGTGGTCCACCATTATTAACCACAAACTCAAATTAAGCTTCTACATATGCTCCTGTAGCCTTCCAGTTTTTCATCAAAGATTCCCAGTGGTAGCACCTTTAAGGGTTGTAAATTTTGGAATACATTAGTGGTAGCCTGTGCTACCACCAATTCACATGTTAGATCTGCTTTTGATATCCAAATGTCTTCAATTTCGAACCGCTAAAGAAAAAAGGGTAATACAAATAAAGAAGGATACAAGAAATAAATAGGGAGTCAAATGGTTTTTCTGGATCGTCTGAAAGTGGATCCATCCTAAATAAGCTCAGAATTCAACGGCAATTTGATTTCTGTAGCATCTTCAGCTCTATTTTTGATCTTAGATTTCAAGTCAAGCCTGTAAACATTTCTTATAGCATAAAAAGTAGACAAAGTCGTGGACGATTTGTGATCATTCGCTACAATCATCCAAGAGAACGTCAGATGCCTATGCTGCATAAAATAACCGTCAATGTCTCTTGCGATAACTTGATTCAACACATTCTTTATCACCTTCTGGTCTGTTTTGAAGTATTTCTTACTATGGCCTGATAACAACTGATGAGTCTGCTTTTACTTGTTCATGCAGTGTTGAGGCAGTGAAATTTACTTATCCAACACATTCTTTATCACCTTCAGTGGCAGCTCATGTTTCTTTTTTCAGGTAAGTTTTAAGATTGCATGTCTTAAAGAGTAGATAGACACTCTGCAATTCTATGTTAATAAGTATTTAGAAAGAAGAGGGTGGGAATATAGTAGTGATTGATATTCTCTTCCCTTATGACATAACATACATTGTGATTGATTCTATTTTATCATTTTTAGGTCATTCAACTTCAATATATGACACCCTGAAAAATACTTACCTTCATCAAAAGAGGCAACCTCTGAATCGTTCCATTAGGTTGTGGTTTGTTTATCTCTTAATAGTTTCATTAAGAGGCAACCTCTGAATCGTTAAGATGTGATTTTTGTTTGGCAAAAAAAAGGTCCGTCTCTTAATGGTTATATAACCCTCTGAATGGTTCTTGGTATATTTCAAGGATCAGAACAGAATTACATTGTTTCAGATAACACAATCCACCGAAAAGGGTTAACCAACCATTATCAAAGAACACAATCTACCAAAAAGGGTTAACCAACCAAAATGCTAGTGAAACACAACCGAGAGTTGTCCTTTGCAAGTCCTTAAATTGTGGATCTTTCTTTTCGCATTTGATACATGTGACCGTTTTTTCCAATCCCTGAAAGTCTAACACCTTTTTTTCTTTCGTTTATTCTTGGGCCTCCCTGTCTGTTTGTGATGTACCGGTGTAACGATGGGCAGCTTGATTTGGGCCACATATCCATGCAGTGAGTGGAGTAATCTTGAAACTATAGTCTTTAGACTACCTTCCAGTTCCATGTATGAAGCTGGTAGCATTTATACACCCACATGGCAAGCTTACATTTCCTTCATGTTCTGCCATGTACCATATTGTAGCAACCGCATGTTTACAAGGAATCCTTCTAATTCCCCATTTCCTACAAGAACAACTCTTGTTCTCAACATCTACAACACATTTTGTTGGGCAACTTTAGTTTGAATGGCCTTAAACACTATAAAACACGAAGGATCAAAGGTAACATTCTCAACTACTTGCGGTCCAAAAATTCAGTAAAAGTAAGAAATGCAAGGAATCGCAAAAAAGTGGTTTTGTGGCATTGTCGTGTGATTGTTTGGTCCTTTTGTAAAAGAACTGTAGGTTTGGCAATAAAGGTAAATGTGTTTGGGCCATTTTGGATCATTACCCCCCTTCACAAGCATTTTTAAATATAAGAGCATCTCCACTCCAATAGCTTTTTTATATTGGCTCTTTAACTATTGTAAGGAGTTAAATATGGAAAAATCTCACTTAATATAATCCATTTAAAATATGTGAATTGCATATTTTGCGGAAATGATAAGAGTTACATGTTTTGAGTGGGTATCATTTAATGTCAAGTCATCTAATTTAGACCGTAATGCATTGGATTCATAGGCATGTGACTCAATCTTTTTGTTAAGTGAAAAGTTTTGATGTTCACTTGAAGACCATTCCTTGAGTAAGCTATGTGGTGGTCTCGGTATTGCGGGGAGGAACTTATATGACTTGGACTTCGAGACTGTAGGTACTGTGGAAAGGAACCTGTGTAGAGATGGACTTTGGGACCTTTTGGTATTGCGTAGAGGGACCTATATCGGGTCGGACTCCGGGACCGTGTGTATTGCGAAGGTGATCTCTTGTTGAGTAGGACCTGAGACTCTGAGTATTATGGTGATGAATTCATGAAGAGTTTGGCATCGAAACCCTTGTTTTAAGGCTATGACTTAGTATATTTGACACTAAGTCATTAGAGGCATTTTGGGGATGAACTTGTATGGAGTCGGGTTCTAGGACCATGTGTAGGTGTAACTCTATTGTGTAAGTAGGGACTAAGGTTAAGGGTATTGCGGAGAGGAACTTGTGTGGGGTCGGACTCTGGAACCTTAGGTATTGCGGTGAAAATTTGAGAGGGGTTATCAGGTCATGACCTTAGGGTGCTACCTTATAACGTTGATGAATGACTTACTTAGTGTTTCTCCCCAATTAATGGAAGCGGGTCTCCCTTGTTACCGAAAGGTGTTGTTTTGGGTATTAAGTATTATCTGTGTTTTTTGTGACGTTTTGAGGATGGAGTGTTATCTATGATTTGTGGTTTTGGATATTGAACTTTATTCATGTTTTTGGGTGTTTTTGAATAATAGAGTTTTATCCATGTTTTCAGTGTTTGATATTAAACTTTATTCACGTTTTGGATGAGTATTTTGGGTTTGGTTTCATGTTAAATGGGTGTTTTAGTCACCGAGTTTTCATCACCAAAATAATGGGTTTTGGGAAAGATGTTACTTCTATATTAAATATATTTCATTTTGTAAATGGTGGTTTAAATAGCATTCTTTCAGTTTTTAACAGTTTATATTAACGATGAAAATTGTTTAAACTCACTAGGCAAGAAGCCCAACTCTTTTTATTTGTCGGCATGTGCATCAGGTCCTCCTTATTTAATGGTACTAGCGACATTGTGATGAGTTGAGTGCTAATTAGATGCACGACAAAGAGTTAGCTATTTGGGGGCGTTTTCCATAATTTGGAGATAGCAAATGTTATTGGGTTTTAGTAACACTCGTTCCTAACCTAGACTTTTGTGAATGATTTGGTTTATTAATTGTTGATGATAAATCTTAGATTGTCATCATAGGTAATCAAGTATTGACTTTTAGAGAGGAATTTATTTTGTATCTGATGTTTATCGGAAAATTTTAAATCAGTCGCTCTTTTCCAGATTTTTGGGTGTTACAGAACATCCTGTACACATATCTAACATACATCTCAAGGTTTCAAGAGGGAAGGAATCGATATTTTCTTTAATTCACAAAAGTCGGAACGTTCTATTATCTTGTAGTTCACAATTTCCATGGACCTCGTAGCTTCTGTCTTTTTCTTCTTAAGGTATGTATATGTCTAGCAAATAGGATTCCTTCTTTTTGAAGTACATTCTTATCGAGGTCTAAAATCCTAAGATCTAAAATTAAATTCTTAACAACCCGGAGACATGGTTTACTATCGATGTTGTGAACCAACTCTGGTAACGGGCTTGGATTTGTTAACACCCCGTGTGAACCTGTAGACACGATAACTTTTTGGGCAAATGTTGCAGAGATGATGGTGTTTTTCTTGTGAAATTTTGTAGCAATTTAGTCGTGTACTTGGAGAAGGAGATATGAAGGTGGGCAAATATCGTCGCTTGATGGTGTTTTTCGACGAACAAAATCATCTAGAAATAAAGGTTCGATGTATGCACAATGTGAACATGTTACCAGTGTTGTAAAATATTCTTTGCATAGATGGCAGAATGGCAGTTATGATCTCATACATTGGTGTCATCAGTTAATATTTTTTTACAGATTTGTTAAAGATAATTATAGAGTGTTAAAAGATAATTATGAAAGTAATGGATGTCATTTATGAGATAATTATGGAAGTAATCGGTTAAAATAGTTATTAATTAGAATTACTTTCTTAAAGAATCTTGTAAGAACCTCATTTTCCATTCTTAAAAGAAACAGTAAAACTCTTGATACTTAAAAGGCTAAAAGTTAACGTCCATTAGAGGAAGAGACTGATTCCAGACGTTTTTTCAAATCATGATGATTAAACTGTAATATTAAACTGTAAGGACCAAATATGAGGAAAATGAAAAATCACCGATACAAAAGAAATGTAAGTTACGCTAAAGCTTTATTAGTAAAAATTATTTTTGAAGTCGAAGAAATTGTATTTACCCTACCTATAAATACGTAGGGGCGTTTGGTTCACAGGTTCCGAAAAAATCTGATAGAATTGGAATGTTGAATTTTATTGACCAAATTGCATTTCCTCGTTTTATTCATTCTTTTTCACGAAAGAAATTTTCAAAATCTTACAAATTCCAAAAAAAAAAAAAAAGTTAACATTCTTTATCAACTACATGGTATTTTGATATGGAATGCTTTATTTTCATAATACCAAGTATGTCATTAACCCCATATACCATAATCTCATAAAACCCGATATAACCATCTTCGACCACCTCTGACCACTGTCGATCTGAATCACGGCCGACCACCGCCATCTCAACCGCCGTCGACCTCCACTGATCTGAACCACCGCCGACTACAATCGATCTGAACCATTGTCGGCCACCGTTGATTTAAACCGCCGCTAACCACCACCGATCTAAACCACTACCGATCTAAACCATCGTCGGCCACCACTGATCTGAACCACTGTCGATCTGAACCACCACCGATCATCACCATCTGAACCGCTGTGGACCACCACTAATCTGAACCACTATCGACCAACGTCATCTGAACCACCGCCGACCATCGACGACTACCACCGATCTGAATCACCCCCGATCACCAAAAATCTGAACAACCACCGATCTGAACCACCGTTGGCCACTGTTGATCTGAACCACCTCTAACCACCATCATTTGAACCACCACAGACCACCACCTAGCTGAACTAATGTCGACTATTGGCATCTGAACCACCGCAGACCACCACTGGCCACCGTCAATCTAAACCACCCCCGATCTGAACCACCATCGATCTGAACAACCACTGCGCACCACCACTTGAACCACTGCGGACCACCACCGATCTAAACCACTGTCGATCCCCTCCATCTGAACCACCGCATACCACCACCGATCTAAAGAATCTGAACCACCATGGACTACCACCGATCTAAACCACCGCCGACGGTTCAGATCGACCATCGCCGATCTGTATCACCATCGACTAACACCGAATTAGCTATTTTACATAATAAAAAATTAGCTATTTTCTGACAAATTTTATATCGATTTAGTAACGTCGTTTGATTTATGATTATATTTAGATTGTGTATTTTATATTATTTTACACATTAAATAATTATTTTATTAAAGTATTTTTAGTTTTAGAAAAATTTAAAATTTTCAAAAAAGGGTATTTTTGTTATTTACCAATATTTCATTCTAATTCCAAAGCTACATTATGTGAACCAAACAGACAAATTTCGTTTCTTTAAAAGATTCCATTTCAATGTTTGCCAACCAAACAATCAAATCTGACAACATTCCATGCAATTCGTTCAAAGTCAAATTCCTTTAACAAATTTCATTTCATCCAAAAACATTTTGTGAACCAAACACCACCTTATGTTATTGTTTGCACCTTGGGGATTCGACCAGCAAGTATAATATTTTTGGATGTTTAACTATTTTGTTTGTTTTAAAAAACTTTCATTCAGACATTTTGTTTTTTCCAATTTTTAGAATGTACTTATTTCTGATTGTCCTTTTATCTAGTAAGAGGTAAACCAACATCTTATTTGTCTTTTATTGTTCTCCAAACTCTCAAGAATTGTGTTTCTCAATCGAGTAACCTTAATCGATCACCTCTGTTAATCAATCCTTACCAAAATTGATCCTCACCTCCCTTAATTAATGTATTTTAATACGATTTAAATATGTTAAATATCGTTAATGACATATTTTCGTTTAAGAATAAGCTAATTATATAATTTAGATGTAAATTTCGTAGTAATGATGAATAAATATGTGAAATTGTATAAATTTATCTATAAATTCAACACTGTAATTTTCTAAAAGGTAAAATAGATAATTTAAACAAATTCAGACATTTATCAGTTCACAAAAACAGTCTTATTAATTCAAATTTTAGACTTAACACCACCTCTTATTAATTAAAAGTGCAATAAAACTTAAGAATTTAACAACTTTTAGAAAACAAATCCCACCTAATACTCAAAATTTTGTCGTAAAATTGTAATTTATTCGTGTCTTTAGAAATATATTCCACCAACCGATTCAAAATGATGTATAATAGGGACAGGGTGGGTAAAAAGGTTACCTTTTTCAAAACTAAACTCAATTATGTGCAACGCTATACGATAAGGTGAATGATCATGTGAGAAAAAGAGTCAAAATGGGAAGTAAAAGAAGGGATTTGGATCCTTGATCACCTTTAATATCAAACCAATCCATGAATTGTTTTTGATACGGAGATTAATCTGGTGCATCTCGGTGAATCTCATTCTAATGTGCATCCAAGGGTGGAGACCCCTTCTTACGTTTCTCACTTTAACTCTTCTTTTCATCGGAACTCAACCCTAGTCATGGGAATGAGACCCGCTCCATTGGTGAACCCGGTGTACCTTTCCCGACGGGTATGGAAATTCCTCGCAAAACCGGGGACCGGGACAGGTAACATGGTCCCCATCCTGTTCCGTCCCCAAATATTAAATATAGTTATTATTAAATATAATATCTATAAAAAAAAAAGATTTAATATTTTTTAGATTTAAAAATAGTATTTTGACATTATTCTTATATACATTTTTTTTCGAGTTGTCTTACTTTCTTTTAGATAAAAGAAGTTGAAAGACAAAAAGTGTTTGATCAAACAGTTACGTATGATATTGTCATTTTGTTCACATATGAATATTTGATACTCTATAGATTTTTTTTCATTCATTCTCATCCAATCAAAAAACATTATCATCCAAGACCTATTTGTATTTGTAATTTTGAAAATATGTAAGATTTAAACATAGATCATTATCGATCCAGTGTGGTATTTAACACATTTGATTTAAAATATTTTATATTTACGGGGGAGAAAATCGTATATATTGTCACATGCATACTTTTTGCTATACGTTTTAATATTATATATATATATATATATATATATTTAATGATTGGAAGATATACCACGAATCCGTTGTAGTCTAGTTGGTCAGGATACTCGGCTCTCACCCGAGAGACCCGGGTTCAAGTCCCGGCAACGGAATTTCTTTTTCCAATTTTTACAAAATATTTAAATGTAACTTTTTTTTATTAGTTTGAAATTAATTATTTATGATTATACGAATAATTTTGTTTTAGTTAAATATTATTAGAAGAGTACTCGTATAATATTTTTTGTCTTTTTCGATGTCATAATACGATTTTATGTATTTTTAAGAAAGCAATAATGATTGTATTTTGAAATAAAATATAAATTTCAAAATATCATAAAATTTTGAAGAAAAAAAAATATCAATGTTAATATCGAAACAATCATTTAAAAGTTATCATTTTTCATGTAATTTGTTTATTTTTATTATAATTTAATTTAAATTGAATAATAAAATAATTTATTTTTGGTTTAATAATATAATATTTTATAAAGATAATAATTAAGTATTCTTTTAAAACTCAATAATTATCTTAATTATATTTTAGATTTTTTATATTTAAAATAAGATGTCTATCATATATTTGATTATGTTTATCTGCAGTTAGTTACACGAATTTAGATTTGGAGCTTTAATAAGTTGTACTTACGCACAACTTACTTGTAATCTTGAGTTTTAAGTAACATACGTTAATAAACAGTACTTTATGCATAAAAAGTGGTTTTTTAAGAGTTTTTGTCAAATGTTTTATAATATAGTACAGATAGGTTCAATAATGAAGTAATTTATATTTGGTTTAATAATATAATTTTTTATAAAGATAATAATTAATTATTTTGTTAAAACTCGATAATTATCCTAATTATATTTTAGATTTTTTATATTTTAAAATAAGATTTTTATCTTCTATTTGATTATGTTTTTCCACAGTTAGTTACACGAATTCAAACATGGAGCTTTATCACGTACAATTTACTTGTAATATTGAATTTTAAGTAATATGCATTAATAAACAGTACTTCATGCATAGAAAATGGTTTTTAAGAGTTTTTGTCAAATGCTTTATATATAACTAGAAGCGTACTCGCGCAATGCAGCGAGATATATCATGATTTTAATATTTCATTTTCTTCTTTATCTCAGTCGATATTATAATATGGCTTTATGTGATTTTGAGAAAGCGATAATGTT
>NC_037539.1:37397670-37402508 GCF_001531365.2 Cynara cardunculus var. scolymus
TGCAGTTAGTTACACGAATTCAGATATGGGATGAAATCGGATAGAGATGAACGGGTKTAAGAGTTTTTAAGAGTTTAAGAGTTTTTAAGAGTTTTAGTCAAATGCTTTATAATATAGTATAGATATAGATAATTTAAAAGGTTATTGTGATAAAAAAATGGATTAAGGGACGTTTACCAAACATTTACTCTGTGAGCATCTAACGGTAAAATTCAACACTATCATTTACTTATCGGGTAAAATTTTAGTCAACAAAAAACGGCTTTCTATGCAACGAATTACCTGGTAAGAGCTGACTGTGGTAAGAGTCATTGTACTCACTTACCAGGTAAGACTCTAGGTCATTGCCTTGCTCTTTTCGGGTAAGATTCATGGTTCTTTCCATGTTCATCCGATAAAGTAATGTAACTTGGTAAGCGTTTACCCAAGTAAATATTTGATAAACGGCCCCTAAATTTATAAATTAAAAATATGAATATATTTGAAATATTTTTATTTAGCGTTACAAATTGTGTAATGGATTAGACAATAATTACTATTTAATTTTCTGTAAGAAATGGGATAAAAAACGACTGAAGGATCTTAAAACGATGTTAAAAAGTGTTTTATAAAACAACCAGGGGGACATTTACTTAAATGTTTACCGGTTAAGTACTTACTGTTAGGAGTCAACATTATAATTTATTTTACTGTGTAAAATTGTAGTACATTAAAATAGTAACGTATGCAACAATTTATCCGGTAAGCACTTACTCGGGTAAGAGTTGTCACCCACACTTACCGAGTAAAACTCTCTATCTCTATCATTGTTCTTACAGGGTAAGATTTTTTTACCATTGTCATGTTAATCAGATAGGGAAAATTACTCGGTAAGCACTTACTAGGTAAGCGTTTAGTAAACGGCCCCTAATACATGTTGTGACGTTGAAATTCATCCTATAAACTTATTGTAACACTTTTAGATATTATTTAATCATATAAAACACTTTATTAAGACACTAGGGGGTCGTTTACCCAAATGCTTACCCAGTAAGCGCTTACCAGTATGAGTCAACACTATATCTATTTTACCAGGTAAGATTGTAGTATACTAAAACGGTATCGCATGTAACAATTTATCCGGTAAATGCTTACCGGGGTAAAAGTCATCACCATCACTTATCGGATAAGACTATCTATCTTTATCATTGTTCTTACTGGGTAAAATTTTCGGCCATTGCCATGTTCTTTGGGTGAGAGAAATTACCGATAAACACTTACCGAGTAAGTATTTAGTAAACGGCCCCTAAACACTATAGCAATTTTATAAATCTCATTTTATTGAATATATGTTATATCATCAGTCAATATTTGATGTCAGATAATTTAACAAGAAAATCAATATTAATAGAATATTAATAAGAATATAAATATAAATATTTAATTAAAAAAAAGCTAAAAATACCATATTACCCCCTATCTTAACTGACTTTCTAATTCTATTAGCAGCAGGGAAGAAAAAACCGAAATGAAATGAAAACTGTAGTAACTGAAAATCAATTTCAATAAACCAGAAAGACGAAAATAATTATAAACAACAAACCACACGAATGAAACTCAAAAAATGAGACCGAATTATTTATAACTTTCTATATTTTTTTATTTAAAATATTTTGTTATTGATTATTATTTAATACATTAATTATGAATAAAATTATACCTTATATATTTGTTGGAAGGAGAGGAGGTGTATAAAAACCACATCTCCCCCATCATAAGTTAAGTACCAAAAGGAAAACATGAACCCTCTTCTTCTTCTTCTTCTGCCATTTTGGCTTCTAATTCTTCAATTCGTCGTTTGTAATTCTATTTATCTAAACTATACTGAAGCACTCTCCAAATCAATCTTGTTTTTCGAAGGCCAACGATCGGGTTACATCCCGAGCAATCAGAGGATCACGTGGCGTGGGAATTCGGCACTTGGAGATGGTCCGGGCTTTTTTTCTGACCTCCGTGGTGGCTACTATAACGGTGGAGATAATGTCAAGTCTACTTATACCATGGCGTTCACCACCACGATGTTGGCGTGGAGTGTGATTGAGTTTGGTGAAATGATGCCGAAGGAGGAGTTGAGGAATACGTTGGTGGCGATTAGGTGGTCCGCTGATTATTTGTATAAGACGTCTGCGGAAGTACTTCGTATTGTTGTACAGGTATGATTAGTGATTTATTGGGAAATTGTCTAGAATAGTCTTTCAGGCTTCTCCTCTTCACTTTATAGCCACCTTTTCAAGAAATTGACTCAATAGCGAAAGATTACACAAGTAGCACTTACGCAACTTGTGAAATCCACTTTTTTCAATATCATATTTAGGAAATTAGACATTACACAAGTTGCATGAGCACTACTTGCGTAATTTCCAGCTATTTCAATAACAATGTTGGAAAGATGGCTATAAAGTCAAGATGGGAGGTCTGATCATAGGAGTGTCACCGGTTGAAATCCAACGGATTTAGGTGGATCTGATCTGATCCGATCCAATAATTTATTGGATGTTTGATTTTATCAGCCCATTTAGTCCAATTAACATTGGACATCCGATTAAATCCAATTCAATGGTTTGAAATCTTATGGTAGGTTGGCGATCCAGTCAACGATCATAATTGTTGGGAAAGGCCAGAGGACATGGACATGAATCGGACTGTGTACAAACTGCAAGCAATAGACCCAGCCTCAGAGGTGGCTGGAGAGGTAGCAGCAGCTTTAGCCGCTACATCCATCGCATTCCGATCTTTTGACCCTTACTACTCAGATTCACTCCTAAAAGCAGCCAGCGGAGCTTTCGATTACGCTGATCTTTACCATGGCTCCTACAGCGAAACTGTACTCATTAAGTATGGTGTTTGCCCATATTATTGTGCTTTTGATGGATATCAGGCAAGCATATATTCACATACACATACACATACACATACACATACACATACATATAAAAGAATGGTGACACATTGGCAGGATGAGTTGATATGGGGAGCAGCATGGTTAAGTAAGGCTTCTAAGGATGAAAGATACATGGAATACATACAAAAGAATGGTGACACATTGGCTGCTAATGAAAATATTAATGAGTTTGGATGGGACAAAAAGCATGCTGGCATCAATGTTCTTCTTTCCAAGGTACAACCTCTATTTCATTTTTCATTTCCTACCTTTTTTTCTTTCTGTCTGTCGAAAAACTAAATCAGATTAGACAAATCCAGTAATATCTGACTTCAAGGTGGGGTTTCTGTTAATATATTTGATTTGGAGGATTTTAGCTGTTGAAATTGCAATAACTGCTTTAAATTCTGAATGCAGGAAGTTTTGGAACGGAAAGCGTATGGTCTGGATTCTTATAAAACATCTGCAGATAACTTCATATGCACATTAATACCTGAATCTTCGTCCTCATCACACATTGCATACACCCCCGGAGGCCTAATTTACCGGGAGGGTGAGAAAAATTTACAACATTCAACTTCAATCACATTCCTCTTGCTGGTTTACGCGAAATACCTAAAGCAATCATCAGGCTCCATAAACTGTGGCAGCGTACGTGTGGGACCCGCTAAGCTTCGTGTAATGGCCAAACGCCAAGTGGATTACATCCTAGGGAAGAACCCCAAGGGAATGTCGTATATGGTAGGATATGGCCGTAAATATCCGCAAAGGATTCATCATCGAGGCTCGTTCATACCCTCCATCAAGGACCATCCGCAAGTTATAAAGTGTAAAGAGGGGTCCATTTATTTTAACTCGTCCAACCCAAATCCAAACATTTTGATCGGGGCCGTGGTCGGTGGGCCCCAGAAAGATGATGAGTACGAGGATGATCGAACTGATATTTCAAAATCTGAACCCACAACCTATATTAATGCACCGTTTGTTGGTGCATTAGCGTTTTTTGCCGCTAAGCCTATCCACCACAATTAATTAGCTGACCTATAGTTTTCAAAGTGACGAAATAGGATCGATATCATCTTAGTTACGAGTGTATATAAGCCAAAAGGTGCAAATACTTTAGATGGGTAGGGAAGAAATTCTCTCACTTTTGTTAACCAAATTTAATAATAAAACACAACCTAATCAAATGTGTTCCATATCATATCTCTTCGCTTTATTTTTTATTTTAAGCATAAGTCCCTTTAGTTATCATAAAATGTTACATCCCGTTTTATTAGCGCTTATATATATCATATGTTATTTTGAGAAGTGGTAAATATTTGATAAGTAAAGTAATGATCCTAGCTCTTCATACGGTCAAGGTTGGATTTGACTGTTCAAGAATTGCGACTTTAACCGGTTAAAATTTACGGCTGTACAAAAAATAAAGAGGGTAGTTTCGACAATTTTACAAATAGGCGGAAAACGGGTTCATATGTGGACTCGTGTGATTATATGGTCATATGTAAACTTGTGTAATTCACATATGAAAAAATTTAATGATTCACATTTGAACCCTTGTGATTCACATTTGAACTAATTAACCGATTCACATACGAACATGTAGTTTATATGTGAATCACACGGGTTCACATATGAAACTATTTGCCGCTTATTTGTAAAATTTATGAAATTACCCCTGTATCTTCCGCATACCCATGCGTGAAATTATCCGATACTTCACAGTCAAATGCACAAATGTTGACTAGATGAAGGGTTATGATCACTTCTTTACTTCTCAAATACTTACCACTTCTCAAGTGAACCTTTTTTTTTTCTCTCTCTATCTCTCTCTCTCTCTCACCCACACACACACACACACACACACACACACACACATATATATATATAGGGGTAAGATCAAATGTTAACCAAA
>NC_037539.1:37402568-37403021 GCF_001531365.2 Cynara cardunculus var. scolymus
CATAAAGATAAGTGAACAATGTTGAAAAGGGTATTTAGGTAAAAAAATGTATGTAACTCCCATATCATTAATTAATTGAGAGTTACAAAATCAAAAATTCTATGATTTTTTTGTTAATATAAGAACCATATGAATACAACTATATATATATGAATCATTGTGTCAAATACGAACAAAAATTTGACATATATATGAACTTGGACTGCATAGCATTTATGAACACAATATGAACATAATAAGAATAACTGCTATACGAAAGGAAATAAATAAAAAAACAGGTATGAACACGATATGAACAGTTTGTGAACAATAGTTCATTTATTATAAACACATTCAAAAGCGATAATTTGTCAATTGAAGTTTTATACATGCATTGCATCCACACCGTTTAAGGTTCACCCCTTGTTCATATATGTTTCTGATCTTATATGGTTGTTCACCCCTTGTTCATAT
>NC_037539.1:37403456-37440842 GCF_001531365.2 Cynara cardunculus var. scolymus
GGTAATATGACAATATGAAAATGGGTCGTGCATGTACTTCCATTTGAACATGTGAATTAGGTACGCATTTTAATAATTAAAGAAAAAAACTATCAATACAAGATGAGTTATAAAAAACACAACACATTGTAATGAACATAATTTCGATTAAAACGAATCTAAAAAAAATAAAAATCTATTACCAAGACATTCACTTTTGTTAATTTCTTCAATTCCCGACCTCGAACTCCGATTGTCATTATAAACCATTTTAATCTTATAATTGTTGTCGATTTATTTTCCATTGCGTTTATCCATATTAGCTTGATCGATACCAAAAAAATTTACTGTCGTGTTTTCTATGCGAATTAAAAACTGATAAAACAATAAACATGGAAGATCAAGATTAAAAAAAATAAAAATATTAATATTATAAATGTATATTTTTTGGGATTTGATGATTTGTAACTCCTTATTAATTGTTTGGGAGTTACATATCAAATAAATTTACTGAAATACCCTTGTAATTAGAATGTGAACATGACATAAACCTACAAGAAGAATGAAATTTGATTGGTTGACATGGTTTTCAAAGTTAACACAAAATTGTTGGTTAACATTTGATCTTCCCTATATATATATATTTATATATATCACCCAAACCCAATAATTCTAACAAACTCAATTTCCGCCACAGGTTGATTTGATCCACGGTTAAAAAATTAGGGGTGGCTTAAATGTAAATTAGTTGACATTATGATTCAACTTCTGCATGTATAATTGTCATGCGAGGGTAGAATTGGTAAACCAAAATATGTACATCCCTGGGTTAAAACAACAAAAGATTCACCGGATTGAAAATCTCTATGATTCGCTTTTTTATTGAAATCTGATAACCGTTAATGTCATCCCTCCACCCACGATAATCAAATCAGAATCATAAAAAAGTTACAAACTCGTGAGAACTGACATAAAAATATTTTTATACAAACCAATTTGGACTCGAGGCTTTTGTTGTCATTGTTTGTTGTTACGGTGTTTTTTCTTCCAACCCATGCCTTTTATGTCTTCTTTAACTTGTATATTGCAATTGCATATCCAAGCAAGAACAATTCCTCTTCTTTTGGAAGGAAAAGATGTTCTTGGAGCTGCAAGAACACGTTTTGCAATTGAATTGTTATATCAATGCCCACTTCGCTCCTTGAAATGGGACCGGTGGTGTTGTTATTTGTCCAACAAGACCACGTGTCACGTTCTTTTTGCATTAGCAATTGTTGAGCTCGCTTTCACTATGATTATCTTATGTTGTTTTGATGATGAAGCAAAGATGCCAACAAATGAGTAACAAATTATTTAAGTTAAAAGTATCATCATGGTTTTTCAAAGGCAAACATCCTTCCTTGTAATGTTAAACATGCATTAAGGGTGGAAAAGACCATAGGAAAATGTTGTTAAAGTTGAATTAATAGACTTCTATGATCTTAATTATATAGATCATATTTTTTTGGAAGTATATAATATCTATATACAGTAAATGCAACAAATAAACTCACACACCCTACTCACCTTTAGTGAGGTTTGAACCCTGACCTCCTAGAAGGCCAAAGACTACAATACCGCTAGGCCAAATGCTCTTTAGTATAGACCATATTTTTATCATAGAAGAAAATTTCAGTTTCTAGACATTGATGCAATTACTAGATTGTTTTACTTATTATTATATTAGAGTATGCATGGGTTCTTGTAGAAATAATTAGTTTTCTGTTCACAGTAACTCGATATATTACGATCATGATAGTTGGCTCCTTGATTTATCTTGAACTAAACAGAATTCTTTATAATGTGCAGACAAGCCAAACTGCTCTCTTTTCTGTAAATCAGACAAAAAGGGTACAATTGTCAAGTCTAATAGTTATGATCCTTCTAGTTCAACTTATCTTTTTCAAAATTTGAGGGACAAAATCTCTCATTTACTTCATCCATTTTAAAATGTTAGTCTGTTTAAGGGGTTGTTTGACAGTTGTTGAATGGTTTGGAGCAGAATGGTTAAGTTGTCAGAATGCTTAAGAGACTTTGTATGATATAATGCAGAATGAAATATGGTTATTTGATAACTGTTCTAAACAGACAGTCCGAATGATAACAAATTACCATTTTAACCCTTTGTATGATTTAGTTCTGAATGAAATATTCACACCCATGTATTTGGGATTGCAGTTGTGCAGTTATTTTGTACTTCATTCTACAATTTCTTTCATTTTTACCCATGCAAGCTATGCAACCCTCAAACTTCCTTCACATAGAGGGATAGCTTAATGTTATTAAGGGAAAAGTCACATTTGACTGTTCCTACATGAGCTTAATGACTAGCATTGTGAACAACTTAAAAGGAAAATCCTATAATAAACTTATTATGCAATTTTGCATTGTTTTACTCTGCAACACATCTCCTAATTTATATTGTAAAAATTTATTCCATTTTTGCCCATATAAGTTATGCAACTTTGAGACTTCCTTCATATAGAGAAAGATAGTTTAAGGGTATTTTAGTAAAATTGTATAATTTGATTGCTTCTACATGAGCAAGTAACATCATATTATGAAAGAGGCCAAAAAATTAATTCCAAAGGAACCATCTATGATATTTTTGTTCTTGTACTTGTTTTAATATCTATCAGCATTTTTATTTATTTATCTACCATTTTTCTTCAGGTTAAGGATCTTGCACGCCTATCATTTCAAACAGCTCCGGTGTATATTGATGTAGATGATGTTGACTACTTTTCTGGTCATTTCATATCATAGGTTGCGAAAGTACCTGTTAAGGAGTACGAGTTTGATGAAAAGCAGATGACAAATGTACAATCTCATCTGGTAGTTATTTGCGAAAACTGTAGTTCTAGTTACAAGTAATATATTTGTCTTGATATGTTTGTTGTGTTGATGCAGGAAAAATTGGTTGCAAACAGCTATTACTTGAACAAATCGGCTAAAGATGCGTATAGATCCTACTTATTGGCTTATAACTCACACTCTATGAAAGGACATCTTTAATGTTCACCGACTTGATATGCAGGTACCATATGCTTCTTTATGTTCTCTTGAAGAAAGAGACGCTATTTAAATATCTTGTATTCCGTCACCCCTTATTTGTGGCTCTCATTTTCATTTTTACTCACTGGGACTTTGTTCGTTTGAATTCTACTATATCTTCAAGTCCTGAAATATGCTTATGGACCAGTGGGCTATAAAAATGCTCGTTGGAGTCGTAAAAAGAAAAAGTAAGATGGGACCAAGAATCGCTTTTTATTATTTCACATCACATAGATGGAGCCTCAAAATGAAAATATTAAATAAACCAAGAGTGATTATTATATTTAGATATATACCAAACAATTATATTTCATTCAAAACTAAATCATACAGATGGTTAAAATGGTAATTTCTTTATCATTCAGACTGTCCGTTCAGAATGGTTACCAAACAACTATATTTCATTCTGCACTACAGAGCCTCTCAAACATTCTTACCACGTAACCGTTCAGTAACTACCAAAACAGCCCCTAAACCTGAATGGATAGGTGCATGATGTCGAAACCAAGTGTTTATGTTTATCTACTTAATTAAACATGTTTATCTGTTGATTATGACAGGCGGTTGCTGCCACGTTTTGCTTTTCTAACCCTGCAAAGCTAAACCTGAACATAGACAGTAATACATCAAAGTTCAGTCGTAAAGTCGAAAGAAGAAACCGGAATGGATTTAGCGAAAGCAATCCTTATGGCGACAAAACCCAAGTTGTAAGATATTAGCATGCCCAGTTTTGAAGCAAATTTCGTTACAATTCATAAACAAGTATCTTAGGTGGTTTTGAATGGCCTCCTGTAGTTTATTTATATACTAGACAAATAGTTTTTTTTAAACATAACTCAAATATCATATTCCCCTGGGTTTCTTTTCATGTGCTCGTCTTCTGAACCATTTCATATGGTTATTCGGTTTGTTTAATAGAGTAACTTTTTAGGTAGGTTTAAATAAGAACCGTAAATAAACAATTATTCATCGTGAATATCTTTAATAAAAATAGTTGGTTTAACTTATTCATTATGAATAATAAATATAAATGATGATGAATATTTTTTTGAATTATAAATAATAATTTATGAAATAATTTCATTTCATATGTCCCTCCAATAAACCACGGATGCCTTTACGAGAATGCTTCAAAAATTTATGATCATGTATTTAAAAAAAAAATCACATGTGAATGACTGATTCTTATATATAAATAAGTATGAAAGAATGTTCACAAAAGTCAGGATGGCCGAGTGGTCTAAGGCGCCAGACTCAAGTTCTGGTCTTCGTAAGAGGGCGTGGGTTCAAATCCCACTTCTGACAATTTTTAAGTGATTTTTTTATTGAGATTTTTACTTTTTAGTACTTCATCTTTAAGTTGTTGTCACTTTCCACCCTTTAACATGTTAATTACAAAAAACAAACTCATTTATCATCCTGAAACCTCTGTATACTTGAACAAATACTTATTTTCTCTTGAATGCATGAGGACAAAATCTTTTTATTTAGGGAAAATTACATCAAAATAGAACTAACTTTCACTTTATTTCTATTTTGGTGAACCAACTTTTAAAATCTTCATTTAAGGGTTTCTATCAAACTTTTTGTTTATTTAAGGGTCTGGTTGACATGTGGAACAGGTAACAGATAATTTAATATGACTTGGAAGAAAATTATTTAAACAAACATTATGTGGAAATTATTTTGACAAATCATCATTGAAATTTGAACAAATCAAAATGAAGTCCGCTTCATGTCTCCTACCTCGGTCGCAATTTTGCCCCTCCCTCTTCCTTCAATCGCCGTCGTCCCATAGCCTCCTGCCGCTGTAGCTTTCTGCCCTCTCCGACAGCCACTGCCCCTCCCTCTTCCTAATTGTCGCCGTTCCATAGCCTCCTGCCGCTGTAGCTTTTTGCCCTCTCCGGCAGGCTGTCCTCTCCGCATTTGATATTTAATATTTATTGCATCAATTAATTTTTTTATTTAAAAAACGAGATTTGGAAAGAAAAATAGATTTTATTGCATTAATTTAAAAAAAAACGAATTTTAGTTAATTTTATATAATTATTTTGCAATTTTAAAATATGACGTGGATTTAAAATAAAAAATTAATATGACGTGAAATATCTTAGTTGACAAAAGATCTGGATTATGTCAGCATTAATAGGTCAACTAGACCCTTCAATAAACAAAAAGTTCGATAAAGACTCCTGAATGAAGATTTTAAAAGTTGGTTTCCTAAAATAGAAATAAGGTGAAAGTTGGTTCCATTTTGATGCAATTTTCCTTTTTTTATTTAAACTCGAGACTTTCTTGAATAAATTTCAGTCCCATGGCTAATACCATTTCTTCTTTGGTCGTAAATATTTCTCCAAGGGTAATATGTGTGGTGCTATTATAATTGAGCGGTTTGTTGTGTGTGATCGTGGGTTCTGGTGTTGGAAGTATATGAGGCATATCATGAAAACCATTGATCACCGAAAATGATCGACTGGAATGATGTATTTCTTCATTTTCTTTCTTTTACTCCCCTCCTTCACATTCTTCTTCTTTTTCATCACCATCTTCAGAATCTGAATCATCGATCTCAGGTATACCCAATTCAAAAACATCAGCAGCTTCTTCAGTTTCTTCGGTATTAGGAATCAAGTCGTTTTTATAACCATAAGTTGGTTCCTTTTGGGACACAAACTGAGGAACATACAGAAACTCCTCTTGAGGTGGAAACTGCTGTTGATAAAAAAAATGGAGCTTTTATTCTGATTTATGAGAGACAAACTGTTGATGACTCTGATAAATAGGTAGAAACTATTGTTGATAAAAAAAAATGTAGGTTGGTTATGAGGGACAAATTGTCGTCGACTCATATAAATAGACTGAGCCTCATTGGTAGGAGGGGGGGGGGGGGTTGAAACTTCCTCCGGCATTTCTTACTCTACCTGATCAAAACCACCACTGGCAGAAGTTTCGACCGACAAATAAAGTGTAGCCAGTTTTCTTGAATTGACAACAGAATCCAAAACCTGGTAACATCATCGTCATCGTCTAACTCGAAAACACACCCATGATACTTGTACGATAACCTAAACACACCTTTTAAGTCAATTCTTGTGCAACACATCTAACCAACCTGTTATGTGTAATGTTAGAACTTCCTCCGATATTTGCAAAGAACGAATGTAAATATAACGAGACAACACTTCCAAATATACAGAGAATCTCAGTAATTTTTCAAGGTCTTATCAAAAAACCGAACACGCCACAAAGGCTAATACCGTAACTCAATGTTGAATTATTATATTGGTGTTGTCAACTCATACTTAAAAAGATACTGAAAAGAAAAAAACAGGTATATTATAATAGCAAAATTCCTAATAGAATTCAAAAAACTCTTATGTGTAAGATTTGTGCATAAAGTATTTATATACTTTTAATTATGTGGCAGTTCACATTAGGGGTGTTCATGGGTTGGGTTGATCGGGTTGAAGGTATTTGAACAACCCAACCTAATGCTTGCGGTTAGAAAAATCTTAACTCAACCCAACCCAAACCAAAGTGCAACCCAACCCAACCCGTACGGGTTGATCAGGTTAGTCGGGTTGATACTTTGGTACATTAAAATATTCTTCTAACCTTGAATATGTTATTTCTCTACTCATAATTTCTTTTTCATCATCAACCATTTAATACAACTTATCCATATTTTTACGTTATCATATTCAGTTAATTTTCTCAATTTACATATATATGTTCACAGTTACTGAACATATATACAAATGAGTTATATAGAGATGTAAATAGATTGAAAATATGTGTATATGAACAACATACATGATAGTGTAATTGCCTAATGTATATATTAATAGAAATTCAACAATCATATTGAATCCAAGAAATAAAAGAATATCGGGTTCGTCGGGTTGGGTTGGGTTCAAATAATAGTAACCCAATATCAACCCAATACCTACGGTTTAACAATTTTACAACTCGATTATACATCGAGTTGCTTCGGATTGGGCTATTTCATGTTGGATTGGGTTGGGTTGATCGAGTTGATCGGGTTGGTCGGGTTTTTGAGCACCCCTAGTTCACATAGTATGTTAAAGCTGACTTGACACCCAGTGACAAATTTATACAGAAAGATTTTGTTTTCAATTTTTTTTATTGAAATCAAATCTTACACATAATATCTAAGGTTTCTACGTAAACTGATTGTTTATTTGAAACAACTTATATTTTTTTTATAAAAGCACTTATCAACTTATTATAAGTCAAAAAAATTTAATTTTTTCAAAAACTTTTTATTATTGGTTTGACACCGATATAAATTATTTATTCAAAGACTCAAAAATACTTATTATTGATGTTACACCATATTATAAGCAATCTCAAAAACCACAAGCGAAACAACTCGGATCGGCTATTTGAAAAGATCAGTTTAATGGTTGGGCTCTACCTATGCTTCTGTTACTGCAAACCCACAACGCATCTGCCCCAAATTCTAGGGCTTATAACCAGCCACTGATCTCTTCATTTACTCCTCTGCAACCTACAAATTCCATTTTTTCCGATCAAACCATACTTCTTCGATGGCGCCATCGCTTGGCCCTTACTCCGGTACCAGCACTCTCGCTTTGGTATAACTCTGCACTACCTTGGTTTCATCTATTTACTCCGGAAATGTATATGTATGTGCTTGTTTGAGTGGATTTGGTGCAAAATGGTTGATTTTATTGCTTACCTCAATGTTTATTTTATGTGATATGCAAGTATATGTTACAATTTGGTTGATTATTATAAGTTTACGGTTTCATTTATCGTTCAATCTTCAGTTTATGTGATTATGTTTGCTTGTATTTTTTTTTTCTGATTTGGAATTATTGTTTGGAGTTCTTAACATTTGAAACATTGAAATTGACGTTTATGGGAAAGGGTTTTGGATGCTGATGGAAATATAAATCCACATTGTAGTTGGGTATTTTTTGTCTGAAATCGAAAGCCAATATTTCTAACAGGTTGTTCTTTTTTACATTGTTGTAAGAACGATTGTTTGAAGGCAATAAAAAGCAATTGGTTTTGCAATTAAAACCAAGTACTATAGTAATTGCTCATTTTTCTGAAATTTTGTTTATCCCTGATATAGATGCTTTTGTGTTTTTGTCTTTCTATGTAGTGGGATTAATCTGGGTTTTGATATTACAGGTGGCTCGTGTGTCAGCCTTCTCTGCTGGACTACTTTACGGAAGTATCAAGCTCAAATACCTTAAGGTACTACAACCTTGCTTATCAATTAGTTTGATGTTTCGATATTATAATAGAACTGATTGTATCAATACTAGATCTTTCTGGTTGGGCTCTTATTCTGAAGTAATGTTCAAAAATCTGATTTGAGTTCATAACTAAGAGTTCATTGTTATTTGGATTTCTTTTCATTTCTAGTATTTGCATGCTTACCATCATAAGATTTTGTTGTGTTCTTTTTTGTTGGGTTGTATAGAAAATTAGGTGTTTTAGAACTTGATTCTGGGTGATAACATCCTATGTTCGTTTTGGACCTCGATTAGAGACACTTGATCGTCGACCATGAAAGATAATCTTAATTTGTGGACTGTTATCTCCATGAATGATACTCGATGCTACTTTATTGGTATCACTCTTTGAATGGAGTCCTTGGATTCAAAAAATTGTAAGTTATAATTTTTTGAGTTCATAATAAGTGGTTTTGATCTTATTTTGGGTCACAAATGCATCATTGAAAGACCAAAAAAGATTACATCAAACATCTTACCTATCTTATAAACTATGTCATGCTCACAAATAGAAAGCAAAGTTGCTGGATGATTTCTTGATGATGTCATTTGCTTTCATATATCATTTGATAGTTTCCTTTGCTGTACTGCCTGGATTTCCTCCATTACATATATACATTATATCAACCAAGCATGTCTCAAGGAGTTCAACTGTTCAAGTTAGGTGTTTATTTAGGCCTAATTGTTAACATTTTCGGTTTATGGGTCTCACTTATATGGTTTGAAAGGAATGAACTATGAAGCATGATTCTGGGTACCATTTAGTGTTTTTTATGCAAAAGAATATAAATTGAATTGCTATAATCTTTGATAATGTTGAAAAAGAATTTACAAGAATTGAACAGTTGTTACAAGATCCATTGCTGACTAGCAACACTAACAACACTATCACTCTGCATAAATGTGATACAAATTGGCTGTAATTTCTCGTAAATTCTCCGTGAGTAGAAATGAAAAATGGGACCCACAAAATGTGAGATTCGAAAATTGTAGAAAACAAATGGAACCTTGTAATTTTATGAACTTCAATCAGAAACATGTGAAGTTGCAGATTTCCAGGAAAGTTGAGCATCACGCGATAGCGTTTTTAGCTAAGATATTGCGAAATAGAAGTTTCAATTCTATTTTTATCTAATGAGAGTTAGAAATTCAAATCTGATTTTTATGGTATGAAAGGAACATCGTTTTGGAGACAGGCCCTGTTGATTTGTTTGGAATTGACCATCTTGAAGGAAAATTTGGGAGTATTCACAGAGAATTTGGGAAGAAGATTATTAGTTTTTTGTAGATTAATGGTTATGAACAAGAAGTAGCATTATATACAAACATAAATAACTAAAGCACTTGCATGAATAACTTTGCTGAACTTGAAAATAATATGCAAAATAAAAAGCAAATGGGGAAATATAAATATTGTCATCTACTAATTATATCTGAGGTAATTCTAACAATGTCCGCTCTCCAATTTATGGCTCCAATCTCACTTCTCCTTTATTTGAGTAAATTAGATTCACGATCCAATCTTCATATCTACTCACATTATATAAATATAAGATGAAACAGTTTCTTTTATTAGTGTTCTCTTTTCTTGAATTTGCTTCTCTTGTGGGTTGTGATGTGACAATGTTGAAAATGATGTTACCGAACAAGAAATCGAAACATGGGATAACATAAAAACCTTTGTTCAATGGTTTCTAATTCATAAAACTTCATATAATGCAAAGTAGCAACCATATTGTTGATAAATCGTTTGAAAAAAAAAAATTATATTTAGCATATAGTAGAACATGCTAATATCGACTACTTGTAGTCTCTTAAGTCAATTCTCAAATAGGTTATAAAAGAGTCATTTTATATATCATTTGTTAAAAACTAGAAAAAAGCCAGAGCGTGCATGTGCAGTAGATGCAACAACAAAAGATGACTTACCAATTCCCTGTGTAAACATCTATGACAAAATCATATATAGAGCAAGAATATTAAGTTTTCAAGTATTATTATAAAGTTTTTCAAATAAAACCCAGACAAAGTATTAATTGTTAGATATGATTAATTTATTTTTTATTATATTTAAGATAGATATATGTTGGTATGAAATTAATACAAAAAGGGAAACGAGTTTTATTATCTATTGGACAAAAAGATAAAAAAGGGAATACGAAGCAAAGTAGTAAAGCAAAAACGGGGACAAAAACTGAACAAAAACAGTGACAGCCTAGTGGTAAATTTGTGCATGACTGTGCCTGAGGATCCGAGTTCAAGGCTCGCTGCTGCACATCTCTTTTATTATTTCATAGTAGTAGCAGTAGCATGTCTAGGCCAATCCCTTAGCAGTGTAGTCTAGGATGTGGCACAATCCGTGAGTTGATGCCCTTTGGGCCGCCTGTGATGTCTTGGGCCATGGCCGGGGATGCCCACCCCTAGGGCCGGTCCTGCCCACATGTAAAAATATGATCTTGGCATATAACACTAATCTCATGCATATAATCATTTTTTACTGCTGGTTAGAGTCCTACATTGGCAAGACTTGGACCATTTCTTCTTAATATATATTGGATCCGCCCTTATGTTTACAAGGGACTTTTTGGAGAGTAATCTAATGGGATTCCACAGATTCTCACATGGTATTAGAGTCAAGGTCCACCACTGACTCACACTCCAGGAAAATCTGTGTTCATGTAGCCTCCTTTGGAGGGGGCGTGCTGGCAGGGGGATCTAACTTCCTGGTAGGGGTCAAAGGCCCCCAACAAAACCCACCAAAAATTTCCGAAAAGACGTATAAACTTTTTTTAGTAAATTTTCCTATTGACCCCCGAACAAGAAGAAGGCAAGGGTACCAATCTGTTGTCCTGATCCTATTTTCTTAGTAAAATTTCCTATTGTTTGTTCCTCTAGCCATCTGGTTCACTATGAACCAGTCAAAATTTGTTTTAATATGTAACGTGTTCATTTGCTTTAAGTTTAAACTTTATAGAAAAATATATAAACAGTATTATAATGTGTTAGCTTAACCAAAATAGCAAAAGATCAACTGAAAACGAAAATAAGTTATCTTTATTCAGTTAACCAAACCGTTTAAGCCGAAAAACGAAAACCCGAAACCGTTTTGGTTCAGATGAATTATTCAGTTTTGAAATTTTTTCGACTCCTCTAATTGTGCCCCCAACCATATAAGTTTCTGGATCCACCATTGCGTGTTGGAGTCCCACATTTGATAGACTTTGACCATTTCTTTTTAATATGTATTAGAACCTTAACTTCTTAACTTCCTGGTAGGGGTCTAATGGAGTTCCACATATTCTCACATGATATCATAGTCAAGATCCACCACCCTAGGGGACGGACACTCTAGGACAATCCGTGCCCATGTAGCCTCTTTTGGAGTCCCATATTTGCTAGACCTAAAAGACCACTTTTCTAACCACAAGGGTGGTGCCTGATTGGTTTGAGCTTGGCTCCAAAGGTCAAAAGTACCTGAAGGTCCAGGTTCAAATTCAAGGAGGAATAAAAATCCTCTTGTGGCCATAGAGGTTCAAATGCAGTAACTCCGGGCTATCTGCAAAGCAGGTGGTCGCCCTGGGCTTAGTCGGCTCGCATAGCGAGTTGGATATCCAGGTTAATCAAAAAAAAAAGACCACTTTTCTCTAGTATATGTTGGAACCTCCCTTCTCCTCAAAGTCTTTTTTGAAAGTAATTTAATGGGGTTCCATACGTTCTTTACAGTGGGTATGTTTGGTTTAGTTTCATTATCTTTAAGAAACAAGATTCACTGAAGCTGGAAAATAACTATTTACATTATTTTAAAATCGAAAACAATATCATTATCTCATGTCTCCCAGTAATTATGTATGCTGATAATTATCAGTATATCTTTGAAAAAGAGATGCAACAAATTATAACAGTGGTTAGGCTGATGGTTGTCATCTTGATCCATTTATGGGCTAACTTGTGATGAAAATTCTGTATTTTTTCTGGATTTGACTTTTTATAATTTTTGAGATGGAAATTCTTTTGCAACCATCATTGTTATGCATGTCCATCCTTTTATTTCTGATTGAATGCTTCATCTGGGAATGCATTTGGGATTTAAAAGTAACAAAGTTTGTTGTGGATGGCAAACTCGATCTTCAATCTTCGTTGTTTGATGCTCGTTGTGGTTTGGGTTTTTCAGGCGAAGGTGAAGTCGCAAAGAAAAGCTGAAGCCAAGGCACACCACTAGAAGTAAGTAGTGAAATATCTGAAATAATCCTCGAGTAAATCTTGCTCGGATCTTCAATATTGTTAGAGATGTCTTAACATGATTTTGGTGTTCTCCGATTCGACCATAGCAACTGGTTAATTACAGTTTTGGAAAGTGGGATTCTGCTACAGAATAATAGTCGTAGCTCAATTGGTCAGTTCTTGACTTTGCTTCTAATTGGTCATCAGTTTGAGTCTCTTCAAGGCCACTCATAACTTCAAGGCCCCATAAGATTACTCGATATTCATGTTAACTGGTCCGGATGCCTACGATTGCCCAAAAAACAACTTATTGTTTGACATTGTGCAGGCTGCGTATGTGATTTATGATTTTATATAGCAAAGGGAACAGTCTATTGTTACAATTCTTCGGTGCTATCGATCTTTATTGTGATCGCATTTCGTTTTCTAAGAAGTTTGGTCGGGTTAAACACGTACTTTTATCGAACTAAACCAACCAATACATGTACTAGTCGTACCCACATACAAAATAGTGGACCCAGTCAAAACTTTTAAAAAAATCCAGATTTAGAGGTTGTTTGTTTACCTCTTAATAGTTTCATTAAGAGGCAACTTCTGAATCATTAAGTGGTGAATCTTGTTTGGCAAAAAAAAAGTCGGCCTCTTAATGGTTCTAAAACTCTTTGAATGATTTTGTATCCTGGATCTCCCTTAACCATTAAGAGCCCTAATTTCATTGTATACACTTACCAAACAATTATATTTTATTTTGCACTATGTAATAAGAGCCTCTTAATCATTCTGACCACTTAATCATTGTGTATCAAACTATTCAATAAATGATTTTTTATCCTCAACAAATGATTTTTGTTCCATGCTTAAAAACCCATTCAATTTTTACAAAAAACACCCAAAACATTTGAACTTTTTTCAACAAAACCAAAACAAATACATTTATCGTGTATTGTTATGTTAAATCCATTTCTATATTAGACCAGGGACGGACCTGCTTTGGTGGTTCCGGTGGCACGTGTCACCGTATTATTCCTCCATTGAAGGGTAAAAATTTTTAGGCTCGTGAAAGGTGCAACCGTGTCATTGTATGTATTCTGAAACTACAGTGAGAACAGTTTTATTTGGTAGGTTGGTTTGCAAGGCTTTTATTTCACCCTAGACCTAAATTCGAATCGTGTTAGTGCCATTATCTTAGTCAAATGGTGCCATCGATTGAAAAAAAAAATTCGTATATTTGTTTCTTATAGTCAAACGGTGCCACTTTTTAATTTTTTTCCCTATAGTTTTTTCTAATAGTCAAATGATGCCACCGTTTGAAAAAAATTATGGGTCCGTCCCTGTATTAGACATCTAAATATCTAGTTGTTTTGTATTGTTTTGTTAAATCTTTCTCAGTATCTTGTTATTTTAGGTTTAATTGTTTATCGTATATTAATTGTTTTATATGCTCAAAGTTTCAAACCCGGTTATGTTGGAGTAAAATATATAAAATTATGGTATTATTTATTATTTCATTTAACTGAAAAAGTAGAAGAAAAAAAATGAAATTGAACCTTTTAACCTGAAAACTGAATAACCTGATACCATTTTGTTCCGTTTCTTGGAAAATTTTCGACACTTGAAAGTCGAAAATGAGGTTTGTGAATTGTTATGGCTTTTCTTCCAAGGAGCTATAGATCAAATGGAGTTGTAGATGCGTAAAACATATTCAACGTTTAGGGTTCAATCGGAGATGAGAGACAGTGGAAGGTTCGATCAGAGACACATCGCTATGAAAACTGAGAACTCCTTGGACTCCATTGGTTGGGATCTGAGCCTTGTACACCGTAATAAGGAGTTTTTGAAGAAGTTAAACCCTTCTGACTTATAATAAGTTGATAAGTGTTTTTGTAGAAAATCACAAGTTGTTTCAAATAAGCAATCCCGAACACCCCCTAAAAATAAGTTACATGTTTGGACCTTATCTTTTCGTGTTTATATTGGACAATGACACGGTCCAAAACAAAAAAGTAACGGTTTGGGACATGTGGTTTGTATTTATGCCCCTTCGTAAGTCTTTCCCTTTGGCGTAGAGGTGGATAAAAATTGGTCCCTGACCAGGCCCAAGTCGCTCTCGGTCCCAAAATAGTGATTCTGTAAGGTCCTAATCCAGACCCAAATACAAAGGTCCGATTAAGGTGTATGATGCGGTCATGAAAACCGGTCTTGGTCCCGGGCTAGGTCCAACCCGATCCTATGTAAAAATAAATTAAAATTCAATTTTTTACGTAATTCTTTTTAAGTCTTTTTTAAAGAATACGAAAGTGTTATTCTAATACATTTGAAAATATATAATTGGATCAATTAAATATATTTTTTTTGCGAGAATTGTGAACATTTGTGAGTTGGTATCTTCCCTCATACTATATGATTTATATAGAGAATAGAGGGTAAATAAAATTAAATACATTTAAAGAATACGTTTTTATTATGATTTTGTAACTGGTTTTTAATCAAATACGTTTAGGAAGTTAGAAAAACATTTAAAAAATATTTTTTTTTGGAAAAATGGGGCCGGTCCCGGGCCAACCTTGTTTTTGACGAAAACCGTAACTGGTCCTTAAAAGGCAGTCCCAATCCGGTTCAATCGGTCCCAGGCCAAACCTTGTTTTTTGACGAAAATCGTAACTGGT
Organism: Cynara cardunculus var. scolymus; assembly: GCF_001531365.2. Classification (NCBI taxonomy): domain Eukaryota; kingdom Viridiplantae; phylum Streptophyta; class Magnoliopsida; order Asterales; family Asteraceae; genus Cynara; species Cynara cardunculus. The sequence goes on from NC_037539.1 coordinate 37,418,707, forward strand.
CCTTAAACGCCAGTCCCAATCCTGTTCAATCGGTACTGCGCCGGACCGGGCCCAAGTCAGTTCCGGTATCGGTCCTGAAGAGGGCCGGACCCATTTGACCATTTCTACTCTAGCATTAGTTAAATCCATTTTGCTAAATCAGGGGCATTGGGGTTCTTTTACGTTTTTATATTATTTCTATTAATAAATTTAAAAAAATAAAAGTAGTTTTATATATATGTAGGGAAGGGTTCAAACGAGAACCCCTGTAATTTATGAAAATGCGAGAACAACCTATTAACCTCATATTGTTATAAAAATAAAAATTAATTTAAATTAAAAATGAAACTAAAAACAATTCAAAAAAATTTGAAAAGCAAAAGGGTAATATTGGAATTCAAAGCGATAAATTTTTAAAAACACTATCACCCTAAACCCGATAATCTGGGATAATATAATGAGCTATTATGGTTGTCGCTAAGGATTCCGCTCGGCTAGGATTAACTTAAGAAATCGACTATACGATTTGATGTGATATGAGTGTGATAATCAACCTCATCAAGAATTACACTAACATACAATTTCAAATTGGGATGTTTATCACATATGATAAACATCAAAATTCTCAATTGCAAAACTATTATAACGTTAAATTCAAATCAACATGTATCAATAACTATAAATCGACAAAAAATGTTGACATTCACAATTTCATGTACCTTTTATCACGTGTGATAATAAAAACCCGTATTATTATAGTCCTGATGATAACACAACTGATTTAGAAAAAAGCTACGAACTATTATTATTATCACATTATTATCGAACCTTCATCATCATCAACAGAAATATCTTCAAACTATTTCAAATTGGGATGTTTATCACAAGTGATATAACATATTATATATATATATATATATATATATATATATAACATATATATATAGAAAATTTTGATACGTTATAACATATAAAATACAGAGACGAAACACGTAGTTTACTCAATATATTATTATCGTCACATATTTTCTTAAAAAAAGAAAGAAGTAAACTCCACTTTTGATCCTATGGTTTCTTTGAAAAGTTGAAAATCATTTGTGTGCTTCAATAAGTATCGAAATAGTTCTTGTTTCAATGCAGAAAGACAATCGAGCCTCTATTAAAGGTGGCAGTAATGTCTAAACGAATGTCGTAGCCTGATCACCTACTAAGAGTGTATCTGATACCAAATAAACGATCACAAGCAACCAAGAAAACATTCTGCAGAACACATCAAAGACCCATACACCAGGATCAAGATGCGATTCACGAGGTAAGAGATAACACAAAGGTAGGAATACAGTGCACTAGTCACATGTTGGATGTTGCTCACACTCGCACACGTAGGACCTCTATGCGACTTTGGATGCTGCTCCAAGTCGTGTAGGAGGTCGCGACTTTTTCTTGTCTTGCATGGGAATTGGGCACTAACCCACATCGGGGTTAAGGTCGCAGGATCAAGTATGGACCCGATAAATTAGTTTTTGACTCATTTTAAGTTTAAAAGGTCAATATATTCAATGGAAAATGACTCGAGAGATCTCCTCTCACCAAATTCAAATTAGATACAGGTGATTTGGCTTACATTTTTATTTCGTTATCATTCGGGTAAGCTTTTGTTGTAACATATCTACACATTTATAGAATTTCACACACACACACACACACACACACACATATATATATATATATATATATATATGACAACAATGGGTTCTTTTTTGTTCCAATCAAAGCTTGTGTTTTTGTTTTGAAAATAGGTTTTGATTTTGGATTTGGGTTTGCTTTTAGAATTAGGGTATGATTTTAAATTTGCGTTTTATTTTGGAATTAGGGTTTGATTTTAGATTTGCGTTTTATTTTAAACAATCACATGAACCAAAAGTGTAATTTACTCAATATGATAATAATACATATCTTAAATACTTTTAAATGAAAACAAATGATAATCACTACAGCAAAATCGGGTTTGTAGGACACTCTTAAATTATAAGTGTCCCAATAGATCTCTTTATAGGACTTGGTTATAGGGCCAAAAAAATAAAGTGTCCTATCTAAAGATGTTGTAATAAGTTTATATGACGTTTTTTGACGTCATAATAAATTTTTTAGGACACTTTTAATATAAAGTGTCTCATTATCAACTTTACATGACACTATTTAAAAAACTGTCCTATAAAAACAAGTGTCCTATAAAAATTGAATTTATAGGACAATTTCTCAAAGTGTCCTATAAAGTTGCTAATGCGACATTTTGTATTAAAAATGTCCTCAAGAACTTGTTAAGACGTTCAAAAGCGTCATATAAACTTATTTCAACACCTTTAGATATGACATTTTATATTTTCGTCCTATAAATTAAGTCCTATGAAACGGTCTGGAACATTTAAAGATTGTGGGCGTCCTATAAACCCAATTTTGTTGTAGTGAATATATTTTACTTGCACTCCAACTTTAAAAATAAATTGAGATATTAAAAATTAAGTAAAAATTGCACCAAAATGGAACCAACTTTCACCTGATACCTATTTTGGGGAACCAACTTTCAAAATCGTCATTTTGGGGAACCAACTTTCACTTGATTTTTATTTTGGGGAACCAACTTTCAAAATCGTCATTTTGGGGAACCAACTTTCACTTGATTTTTATTTTGGGGAACCAACTTTCACCTGATTCCTATTTTGGGGAACCAACTTTCAAAATCGTCATTTTGGGGAACCAACTTGGACTTGATTCCTATTTTGAGAAACCAACTTTCAAAATCGTCATTTTGGGGAACCAACTTGSAYCTGATTCCTATTTTGGGAAACCAACTTGCAAAATAATTATAGAAAAATAACTAAAATTCATTTTTTTTCAAAAATTAATGCAATAAAATCTATTTTTCATTTCAAATCTCGTTTTTTTAAATTCAGATATCAAATTGAAGATTTTTCGAAAAAAATCCAAATTACCACGATAAAAATTGTTTTTTACTAATGCAATAAAAAAATCAATTTAATAGAAAAAATTAATTGATGCAATAAAAAATAAATATTAAATATCACATTCAAGATTTTTATATCTAACCAATCTGTGTCAATATTAAAGTTTAAATCAAATTTGGCAAATCCAACCAAAAGTTTGATAGAGACCCTTAAATTATCTGTTACATGTTCAACAGATCAATCAGACCCTTAAATAAACAAAAAGTTCGATAGAGACCCCTAAATGACGATTTTAAAAGTTGGTTCCCCAAAATAGGAATCAAGTGAAAGTTGGTTCCATTTTGGTGTAATTTTCCCATTTTTCTATAATTATTTTGCAAGTTGGTTCCCCAAAATAGGAATTAGGTGCAAGTTGGTTCCCCAAAATGACAATTTTGAAAGTTGGTTCTCCAAAATAGGAATCATGTGAAAGTTGGTTCCCCAAAATGACGATTTTGAAAGTTCGTTCCCCAAAATAGGAATCATGTGAAAGTTGGTTCCATTTTGGTATAATTTTCCCTTAAATTAACACATTATTATTATTATATTCTTGAATTCAATCATTGAATTTTTAAAATTGTTACTGTGATCATCCTAACTTTAAAAAACCGTGATAAAAATTCTTCACAACTTTTAGAACCGTTACAAAAATATTCCATTTTTCGAAGTTACTATAAAAAACCAGTCAACTTCATCAAGGTGTTACATGTTTTCTTTTTCTTTTTAAATTTATTTGAATTAATCGGTTTTAAAAAGTATTGTAAATTTATTAATAAATTTTAAAACAACATCAAAATTAAAAATAAAATAAAAACATAATATTATTTATTGCAATTTATATATTTATAAAATTTTAGGATTAATACCTAACATTAACTTGATGATTTTAAAATGTAAAAGGAAAAAAAATAATATTTCTATCAATGGATTATTTGTTTGGTGGAGAATCCAAATATATTGCATAAACTTCAAAACTAGAATTAGGTTACATGATGCATGATGGGTCCATGCTCAATACTCTTTTCCCGTGTGTGTGTGTATATATATATATATATATATATATATATATACATACAATGTATATATATGTGTGTACGCATGCGTGCACGTGCACTTAATCAAATGAGAACTGTTTTGTTTGTCTAAACGTGAAATCCAATATCAACCACAAATCAAAGGTTAAATTATAGAATTAATAATTTTGGTAATTTTAATTTCAAATATTAATTAAAGACTTTTTAGGGATTTTATAAATAGCCCCTCTCATCTCTCCTCTTTCCTCTCTCCGACGAATCTTATTCGGCGAACCTTGTTCCAATGAACCTTATGTGAACACAAGATATACACTGTGATATCTACAAATGATATTCACTGTAATACTCAGATATACATACAAGATGCACAATGTGATACATTTTGTAAAACATTGAAAATAACGAAAATGCACAATATGATACATTTCATAAAACAAAGAAAATACATTGTGATACACGTGAAACATTGTGAACGTTATCATCATGATACACTTTGATTCATAAACGTCTTTAAAATATGATGTATATTAGGTAATTGATATACTAGGTAACTAATTTTAATTAAATATTTCTTTAAAAAAATTTGATTAAATATTTTGATTAGTTGTCAAAAATAAAATTACTATATTACCCTTTCAGCTTATTTAAGAAATATCCTTAAATATCTCAAACGAGTGGTTCACATTGAATCTCACGTTTATCATAAATTAATCAGTTCTCTCTTGATGGATATATATATATATATATATATATATATGTATATATAGGAGCCTAATCAAATGAGAACTGATTAGTTTGTGGTAACTGTGAGGTCCAATTTCAATCACAAATCAACGGATAAATTAGGAAAATAATAATTATGGTAGTTTAAGTTAAAACTATAATTATATGACATATTAGGTATTTTTTAAAAACTCCTCTCTCCTCTCTCATCTCTCCGACCTCCAATCTCCGGCCTCCGGTGAAATCGGTATCACAGTATATCACAATGGATATCACATTGTGTATTACAATGGGTATCACATTGTGTATCTTTGTTTTTAAGGTTTGAGTTGGTATCACAGTATATCATAATGGGTATTACATTGTGTATCTTTGTGATTACTTGGTACATGTCGGATTAATGTTCACCGGAGGCCGGAGATTGGAGGTCGGATAGATGAGAGAGGAGAGAGAATTTTTTTTTAAAAATACCTAAAAAGCCCTCTAATTATAATTTTAACTCAAACTACCATAATTATTAATTCCTTAATTTATCCGTTGATTTATGGTTGAGATTGAATCTCACAGTTACCATAAACTAATCAGTTCTCCCTTGAATGAGCCCATATATATATATATTAATTATGCTTTTCTTGGGGGCATGCAACATATAACTTCAAAACAATAATTAGGTTACATGATGTATGATGGGTCCATGCTCAATACTCTTTTCCTTTTTATATCAACTTCTTCCACTAAAATATAATATACAATTTTAATTGCTAAAGGTATAACTTGCTCTTCTAGAAACTCTTTTTTCAGACATTTTGATATCATATAAGCTCAATCTTATTGTAATGAATCATACAATAATCTTAAAAGGACTTACCGATGACTTATTAGAAATAAGCAAACCTGAATTCTTACCCGTTCTCCCTACGATATAAGTCCGGTGACACCAAGTGGCGGATTCGATTCATTTAATAGAATTGAATCCAGAACCCTTAATTGATTTTATTGATTGATAAATGACCTCGTAATTATTGTCTTAATGAAATTTTTTATTGGAAAAGGTTAAGCAGAGAATTAGGTCACGAGGTCCCACGTAATCTTAACGGGCAAAGACAGTTTGTTTGTTTCTTAAATGTACTATTTGTTTATGTCTTAGTGGATACTAAAGCCTTGGAATATAATGTTATTAGTGCACTTTTAATACCCTTTTTGCCCTTTGAAATGCACTTTTTATCTTCTCTAAACACATGTCATTTAGTATTTTCTTTTTTAATCACAATTTGGTGTTTGGTTGTAAATTAATCATCATTTTATAATGCCAAAAAATATTGTAATTTGAAGGATTTTTTAATAATTGAATCATGAACGTATAATTTCACTTGTTAGAGCATCTGTAACAGATATGTTAAAATAGAGATAAAAGGTCTTTTAATATTTTTGTTGCTTCAACAACTATGCTATCTTTTATGCTAAAATAGAGAATAAATGAGAGAGATTGTGAAAATCTCTAAATTTAGATAAATCTCTAAGGCTGTGTTTGGTACATGGGACGTGACAGGATAGGACGAGACAAAACTCATTGTCCCATGTTTGGCGCTGCATGAAACAAAACAAGAACTCATTGTCTCACATTTAGCGTGACATGGGACATGGACAAAGTGGGACAAAAATGAGATATAAACTAAAATATTACTAATATACTATAGTTTGATATATAACTTTAATATGATATTTGTTTTAATGGTCATCACTGCTAGTTTTGGCCACTGCCACCACCGACAGCCACCTCCACCTCCACCTCCTCTTCCATTGCTACAACATCCTCCACCGCCTCCACAACCACCGTCCACCATCGTCCATCGCCACCTCTACCATAGTCGACCACCGACCACGACTGTCTATTGCCACCACTACTACCACCGCTTGCTACTTCCAACTCCTTCTCTACTACAACAACCTCCTTCACCACCTCCACCGTCGACCACCGACTACCACCATCCATTGCCACCTTTACAACCACTATGGGCCACCAACCACCACCACCCATTACCACCAACATTACCACCGTTGGCCACATCCAACTCCTCCTATACCGCAACAACCTCCTCCATGACCTCCACAATCATCGTCAACCACCGACCACCACTGTCCATTGCCACCTCTACAACCACCATCGGCCACCGATCACCACCATCCATTGCCACCACCACTACCATCGTTGGCCACCTCCAACTCCTCCTCAACTGTAACAACCTCATCCACGACCTCCACAACCACCGTCCATTACCACCTCACCTCTACCATAACCACCACCACTATCTTTACTATATCAGCCACAACTACCAGCTCTATCGTTGTCAACCACCACCATTACCACAATCCATTATCTTCTCATCTTCTATGACCACCGTCATCCACCAACCACCGTTGTCTCTACCTTCATAACCACCGTCGGCCACCGACCACCACCGCCCATCACCATTACTACTGTCGGCCACCACCGTCTCCTCCATAACCAAAACCACCTTCACCACCGCTACTACTACCATCAAATTATATCAAATTTTTCATTCAAATTTGGTACCATTATATATATATGTATTTATTTATATGAAAATTGTGTACAAATATTTATAATTTCTTCAATAATTTACTTTACTTGTGTTAATTATAACTATTATATAATATTTAAAATCATCAAATAACTTTTAGGGTAACTTGTCTAGCTCTGTATCGTCTAGTCCCGTCCAGTTCTGTCATGTCCAGTCATGTCCAATCACGTCTGTGTACCAAACGCTACCTAAAACTCTCTAGAAGAGAGAGAAAATAATATTTTAATAATATACAACCAATTAAAGTCATTGAAGTACAATGTGTACAAGAGAAAAGTAATATTTTATTAAATGTATTGAATATTCTATTAATATAATTAATGCTATAATTGCAAAAATATGGTAACTGTTGGAGTTGGATGTAAATTTTTCTAGAGATTTTATCTTTTCATACTCTATTATAGAAAAATTATAGCATAACTGTTAAAGATGCTTTTAAAGTGTTTGCTTCTATAACTGATATTGATTTATGTTGAGTTTGCTTGATAAAATATTAGATGGCGTTTGGTTCGCAGAATGTTTTTGGATGAAATAGAATCTGTTAAAGGAATTTGACTTTGAAGGAATTATAATGATATGTTGTCCGGTTTGACCACCTGTTTTGGTTGGTAGACATTGAAATGGAATATGTTAAGAAATTAGAATTTGTATGTGTGGTTCACGGAATGTAGCTTTGGAATTGAAATGAAATATTGGTAAATGAACAAAATGCTCTTTTTTGAAAATTATAATTTTTTTAAAACTAATTTAATAAAATAATTATTTAATATGTAAAAAATATAAAATATACAACGCAAATATAACCATAAGCCACACGATGTTACTAAATCGACGATGGTCGGCGTTGGTTTAGATCGGTGGTGGTTGTTGGTCCCAAACGGATCTACAAAAGTTTAAAGGTAATAGTTTGTAGAAGGGGGTATGAATACAAACACACAATAGTCTTCACTTTTTAAAATTCTTTATTGATAAAGAATATCAATACATAATTTACAGACTGTTTGTGGAATAAGATAAGATACATAACTTATCTAAAACAATCTAAGGAACATACAAGATATAAAAAGCGAGAAAGAAAAGACATGTTTAAAGAAGAAGCAATAACTTCGCTAGAGGAAGAGCTTAGTTGGTGTTTTCCACTTGAAGTAAATATAACTTCGCAAGGTTAAGAAGACTATGCTTGTGAGGGTGTCTCTTCTTGGGTATTTTTGAGATCTTTAAGACTCTAAGAAGGAGGGATTTCTCAGTTATCTATATCCATTGCATTAAATGCAAGTCAGACAGTACAAGGCACGTGGCAAGCTTCTAGAGGTGAGTTTGTCCTTTGTCTTCAGATATACAGGCTTTTGGCCATATATGAACAGTGGTCTTTCACAAAGTAGGTAAGCACGTTTGAAGACAATAAGGTGACTCCAAACGAGTGCTTTAGTTTGAGAGGTATGGCTTTGTTCTTTATGTGTAGGAGGATAAGACAAAAACTAATCTTTATCAACAAGATTCATTTGATCATTGACACTGGAATAACTCTAAGGTTTCTTCAGTGTATGTTGAATCTTGAGTAGACTTCACACATTTGTAGACAGACTTGTTATCACTAAAATCGCATCAAATCATGAACTTCTTGTCTTTATCTTCATCTTTATCTTCGATATCACTAAAGGTTCTTGTGGTGTGAGTTTTGTTTTCTTAAAGAATACTTATCTCTTAAGAGTTACAATACTTGTTCAGCAATCACTGAACAGACTCAGTGATGATCGCTAACTGAACAAAGAGAACTAAGTACTTTTTGTTAGATAAAAGAATCATCATCAAATCACTGAGAAAGAGAGAATCAACAATGGTCCACGGTGGTTCAGATCGATGGTGGTCGCAGTGATTCAGATGGCGGTGGTCGGCAGTGGTTCAAATTGGCGATGGTGGAGGTGGTTGTTCAAATCATTGCTGGTCGGCGGTGTCCGACAATGAGTTAGATTGGTGGTAGTCGTCGATGCTTGACAGTGGTTCAGATCGGTGGTGGTATGTGGTGGTTCAGGTGGCGGTGATCGGATGTGGTTCTGATTGACGGTAGTTTATATCGGCGGTGGTTCATATTCGGGGTGGATCAGATTGGTTGTTGTTTAGATTGGTGATAGTCGATGGTGGTTCAGATCGATGGTAGTCTGTGGTGGTTCATATGGCGATGGTCGACAGTGGTTCAAATCGGTGGTGGTCCATGGTGGTTCAGATGGCGGTGATCGACGGCGGTTCAGATCGAAGGTGGATGAGATCTGCGGTGGTTCAGATCCGGGGTGGATCAGATTGGTGGTTGTTTAGATCGGTGATGGTTGGCGATGGTTCAGATCAGTAGTGGTCTGTGGTGGTTCAGATCGATGGTCGTCTGTGGTGGTTTAGATGGTGATGGTGATGGTCGACAGTGGTTCAGATCGGTGGTGGTCCATGGTGGTTCAGATGGCGGTGATCGACGATGGATCAGATCGGCAGTGGTCCAGATTGATGTTGGTTGGCGGTGGTTCAAATGGCGATGGTCAGCGGTGATTCAGATCGACGGTGGTTGGAGGTGGTTGACGATGGTCATATTGAGTTTTATGAGATTAGGGTATATTGGGTTAAGAGCATATTTGGTATCATGAAGATAGAGAATTGCATTTCATCAAAATATAATGTAGTTGCTAAGAAATGTTAAATTTTCTTTATTTGTAAAATTTGTAGGATTTGCAAGATTCCTTTCTTAAAGAAGTATGAACCAAACGAGGGAGTAAAATTTGGTCGATGGAATTCAATATTCAAATTCCATCAGATTCCTTCAAAATTTGTGAATCAAACGTCCACTTAGAGTTTTTGTAAAATATAAAAAGTATGACATTTGGTTTTACCTATAATTAAAAAATAACATTTCCAAAATTATTAGATAAATACTTAAAAATATTGTTAAGCAATTAAAGATAATATTGTCATGAAATCTTGCTTGATGGTATCCAAGAAATATCATGTATATATATATATATATATATACACACACATATAGACTTGGGATCATGTGAAACCAAAAGATTTTCGTGAGACCCGTGAGAGCCGTAAGTTCAATTCTCAACCCTTGGATTAGATCTACATCTGAACATTATAATCACAAAATTGTCACTGTGCAACTTTAGACCATTAAATCATTAGCGTATAAAGTTGATCAATGAACATAAATTGGTCTTATGGGTCTCACGTGAACCCAACCCCCTCCCCTCCCCTACACACACACACACACACACACACACACACACACATATATATAGGGAGATGTTTATATGAGAATAATACATATTTTATAAAGTAAAAACATAATTCTGGGTCAATCATTTATTTGAATAATTGCATAAATAAAACTTTCTAAAAAATCGTTCAAAAGAGCATATGCATCATTTAATGTATACGGATTATATATGGAAATTTATTTATTTCTATAAAGATTATTTAATACATTTAATTAATGTATTTATTCATGATTTTCTATAACTTTGGTGATTTAGAGATGATTAATTTTTTTTACAAGATTTAACATAAGTGTAATTTAGTTTTTTATTTAAAATATTTATTTTTACTAAAATAGTTTATTTAAGATTCTTTTACAATTTTCATCAAAAATCATATGCAATATCAATAATTATTTGATGTTTTTTCCTAAAAAGAATCACTAATTTTCGTCATGTATCATATGTGATATTAATCATAGTAGAAAAAAATATAAGTTATCGACAATATTACATGTGATATGTGTAAATTACGAATTACGTTTGAAGGTACATGTGATTTTATACATTTTAAATGTGTGTTGCTACACATCACATGTGATTCTGTTTTCATTGTATATTTTTAGTGTTTAATTTGAATCATTGTTTTTCAAGTTTTAAATCACATATAATTAGGAAAACATTTTGATAAAAAGTTAATTAATTATGAATCACATGTAATTTTGACGAAAATTATATATTTTTAAAAATTAATTTAAATAAAAAATGAATTCTTTAATTGAAAATTATATAACCTTCTTTTGTTAACTGAACAACTAATATTAACTTTGTTACTTGAAACATTTTTGTCTTTTTTATATATTGATATCACATTTCTTAAATATCTCATTTATTTATGTATTAAATTCCTTAATTATCATATTCCTAAAATATACGGTTTTTTCACTTAATTATCACATTCATTAAATATTAGAGAATATTACTTACAGTTCCTTCATTTTTTGGTTTCATTTATGAACTTTGGTAAAAAAAAATTAGAATAACCAAAGTTAATAGACGAAACAAAAATCATTGTTTCATCTATGAACTTTAAATAAAAATTATTGTTTTTTACCTGTGAATTTTAAACAAAAATCATTGTTTCACTAATGAACCTTGTGGTTTCACCTACGAACTCTGTTAAACATTCTTGATTATTTTATTCATTTTTTGGTTTAACTTATCAACTGTAATAAAAAAAATGGAATCAAAATTCACACACAAAATTCAATCCGGAAGCCTTGTAAACAAAGCTGCCAAATCCAGACAACCCTATTTAGAGGATGTACAAAACGATTCACCCCCTAATTTTTTTTACATCATATGAGCCGATTTCATTACCCTCTTCATCTGCTAGCAGCTCCTCAATTGAAATCGGATCTCAAGGACTTGGCTCGTTAACTGATATTTATAAATACGCCAAGAATGTGACCCTTAACCCTGAAGAACTAATGATGATTGATGTGGATCAACCATCAACTTTTAAAGAGGAAGTGAATTTCAAAGCTTATGCAAGTGGAGTTGGATGCAATCGAAAAGAACAAGACGTGGAAACTTACCGACTTGCCACCGGGTCATAAAGTAATTGGTTTAAAATGGGTCTATGAAACAAAGAAAGACAACGTGCAGTGGGAATGGTGGTGAAACACAAAGCTTGACTTGTCGCAAAGGGCTTTGTACGAAGACAAGGGGTTGATTTTGATGAGGTTTTTGCACCGGTTACAAGACTTGATACCGTGAGACTAATCCTCGCCTTGGCGGCTCGATATGGGTGGATTGTCCACCACCTCAATGTCAAATCGTTCTTTCTTAACGGAGATCTCGAGGAAGAGGTCTACGTCACCTAATCGGAAGGATATATTGATCAGAAACAAAGTCACAAAGTGTTCAAACTGTTCAAGACACTCTACGGTCTATGCCAAGCACCTCGAGCTTGGAATGTTCATTTGGATAGAAGCATGAAAGGGCTCGATTTCTCGAATATGTTCCCAAGACCCAACAACTTACACAAGAAACTCTAAAACGAAAATATTCTCGTCGGTGTTTATGTAGATGACGTAATCAAACAATGAAGATATCATGGAATTAAAAAAAAACAAATGAAGAATGAATTCGAGATGAGTGATCTAGGATTACTTGCTTACTACCTTGGGATTGAAGTGTCACAATCCGAGGAATAGCTTTGCGACAAACACGTTATGTAACAAGAATTTTAGAGCAATTTGGAATTAAAAAATTGCAACCCAGTCAAATCTCAAATGAAGGGGTAAAATCATTTCTTTAATTCTTAAATATTTACTAATTCTCAAATGGATTTTTCCATATATATATATATATATATAATTTATTGTTATTTTCGTTTTTATGATTTATAATTTATTAATGTTTCATTCTCTACGGTTTTCAATTCTTTACTGTTTTGATGTTTTGTACTTATGGGCTGTTTGACAATTGCTGAATGGTTTTGTACAGAATCATTAAGTGGTTAGAATGATTAAGAGACTCTCATGTAATTGTTTGATAATTGCTTACATTGAAATTAGGGCTCTTAATGGTTAAAAGAGGCCCATGATACAAAATCATTCAGATGGTTTTATAACCATTAAGAGCCAGACTTTTTATTTACCAAACAAGATTCATCTCTTAACAATTCAGTGATTGTCTCTTAATGAAATTATTAAGAGGTAAACAAACAACCCCTTAAAGTAGAAATTAACTCAAGAACGAAAATTATAATAAATTGTTAACTATAGAGACAAAAATCATGATTTTTAAACCACGAGGATGAAAATATAAATTATTAACAAAATAGGGATGAAAATCGGAATCTACACTATCCAAAAACGTAAATTTGGAGATCATAGGGACAAAATTAGCACTTTTCAAAAAGCATAGGGACAAAAGCCGTAATTTACTCAAATAAACTCATGTCCAATATTATTATATTTATGTTGAAGTATTTAAAATATAATAATATTTTATTAAAATAAAAAAATATATTATATAAGAATGTGTGGAATAACGGGTGATTGAAGGGGCAGGGAAGGTGACGTGTCGAAAGGATAGAGGACCGTTGGAATCTCAAATTCAAATAACCTCTATGTGGGGACCACCTTCATCCTTTTCTTTTTCCTATTATTCTCTGCACTCACAGTGTCCAGATCCGGGCCCACTCTTGTTTTCTTACTCACTGCATTTTTTTAATAAATTACTAGAAATTAGTTCTATTTCTAATTATTTTTAAATTGATTTTTAACATATAAAAAATACTTTTTAAATTATTCGGTTATCTTTTTATTATAACTAGAAGGAAACTCACGCAATGCAGCAAGATAAATCTACATTTTAATGTTTAATTTTTATTATTTGTCTCTATCGCTATGATTTTATATGGTTTTAAGAAAGCGATAATGTTTTTATTTTTGAATTAAATATAAATTTAAAAATAGCATAAAAAATTTTAAAAAAATAAAATCGATATTAGTTTTAAATTAACTATTTAATAATTTTCGTTTTTTGGTGTAATTTCTTTAATTTATTATAATTTAAAATAAGTCTAATAAAAAAGTAATTTATTTTTGGTTTAATAATATAATTTTAATTAAAGATAATAATTAACATTCGGTTAGAAACTTAATGATTATCTTAATTATATTTTAGATTTTCTATATTTAAAATAGATGTTTATCATGTATTTGATTATGTTTATCTACAGTTAGTTACACGAATTTAAAAAAGAAGTTTTAATAAGTTGTACTTATGCAAAATCACTTGTGATCTTGAATTTTAAGTAATATACATCAATAAACAGTACTTCATGCATAAAAAATGGTTTTTAGGAGTTTTTGTCAAATATTTTATAATATAGTATAGATTAGATCAATCAGATACAATAAAAAATTTATTATAAAAAATTTGGTCAATCAAATATAATTTAAAATATTTAATTGGATCAACTGAATACACCAAAAAATACGTTTTTAACATAATACACTTAATAATACATTTTTATATTCTATCAAATACGCTTAAAAATACATTTAAAATTAAATTTAAAAATATACTTAAAAGTACATAAAAAGAAATTTATAAATAAACTTTAAATAAAAAATCGGGCCGGACCTTGTTTCCAGTCCAATATCATAACCGCTCCCAACCGGTCCGGGCCGATCCGATCCCAAGTCGTCCTAGTCTCGGTCCTCCGCCAGTCCCGGGCTTGGCCGAGCCCGTTTGGCTATCTCTAGTATGTAGTGTTAAAAAAGGTGCGCCATGGCATATAGCGTCAAACCCGTCTTCGTTGTTACGAAATAGTCCATAATGTTTCTGTGAGCATTAAGGTGCCATGGCATGCGTTTTTTTGTAAGATATAATTTTTTTTTTAATTTTTTTTATATTTTTTTTTTACATTTTTAACTTTAAATTTATAATTTTATAGATTTATCTAATCACATCACTCACAATTTCACGAATCTATAAATGTTATGGACTCAAGATTAAAAAGAAGTTGTAAAATTACTTTTATAAGTTCTATTTTAAATATTTAATCAAAAATTGTTTTTATAATAATAATCTGTATGATTTTCCTTCTCCTAATATGAATGTACAACTTTTAATATCATTATCTGATTAGACAATAAATGGAAAACATAAATGTAATATAAATTTTATATATAACATACAAATTTGTCGTCTTATGTCATGACTTGAAAAACGTCGCATCTCGCCATGGCTGTAAAACATTAGTCTTGACCTCGTCGTCACTACAGGCCTCACTTTTGAATCTGATTATGTGAGACAATGTGGTACAGTTTTGGTAGTTGTACCTTGTGTAATTCAGTCAAATACTTATAAAACTACAACTTCCAAATAAATTCAACAATGACGTCTCTATATTTCATATAATAAAAGGTTCTAAGAGTATCAACAGTTATCACTGTCACATCAGTTTTCTCTTTTCAACATATTTTATAAATTCTTTCATCGTCAATCATGAACCGGTCCACAATCTATATAATAAAAAATACAATAACAAAAATTATTTATTTATTTAAATTGCGATAATTGAAAATTATAATAATTGAAATTTAAAAGAAGTTGAAATAACAATAAATTTTAAAATTATAACAATTATAATAATAATAAATTTTTAAAATTATAATAATTCATAATAGCAATGGTAATTTATTTTGAGAAACAGTCCTTGAATTTCTATAAACCTCCTGCTGCAGATGCTTTTAATAAAGAGTTCGATAATTAATTTAAATACATCTGAAAAGTTAACTTTGAAATAAAATCGACCAGGATTTTTGACAAAAGACAAAAGATAATCTATATTATATTATAAAGCATTTGATAAAAACTCTTAAAAATTATTTTTTATGCACGAAATATTGTTTATTAAAACATATTACTTAAAATTTAATATTACAAGTAAATTGTGCATAAAAATAATTTATTAAAGCTTCATATTTGAATTCGTGTAATTAACGGCGGATAAACATAATGAAATATTTGATAAACATCACATTTTTAAATATAAAAATCTAAAATTGAGTTCTAACAAATTACTTAATTATTACTCTTATAATAAAATATTAAATTTTATGATATATTCAAATTTATATTTTATTCAAAAATAAAATCATTATCTCTATTCTCAAAACCACATAAAAATCGTATTAAAACATCCACAGTGACAAAATAAAATAAAACATTGAAATCAAGATATAGCTCGTTGCATTGCATGAGTACTCTTTTAGTAACTAAAAATAAGGAATCTATATATAAAACTTAAAAGAAAAACTAAAAAACTAAAAAATAAATTATAATGTATTAACTATTTTAATTTGATTAATGATTATCTATATATAGTATATATTCAAAATTTAAAATCTGTAAAAAACTGCATTCAACTCCAACAGATTCTCCATTTTAGAGAACCATTGTATTTCCTCCATCTCAATAAGTATTTACATTATTACTTTAGTTTGTCCTATTATAAATATTCAGTTTGAAATATTATAGCACTTGCAATAGTCACTTCTATAATTTCTACAACAGATTCTCCAAAAGTTTTCTAAAACGGAGAACCAAAATTAAAGAATCTCTAAAAAAATTGTATTCAACTTCAGCAGATTCTTCATTTTGAAGATTACATCATTAATTATATTATTAATATTTTTCAAACATTTAATTAAATATTATTCTCTCTAATAAACATTTCATTTCTCTCACATGTTAGAGGTTGTTTGTTTACCTCTTAACAGTTCCATTAAGAGGCAACCTCTGTATCATTAAGAGATGAATCTTGTTTGACAAAAAAAAATATGTCTCTTAATAGTTCTAAAATCCTCTGAATGGTTTTGTATCATGAGTCTCTCTTAACCATTAAGCGCCCTAATTTCATTGTAAACAATTACTAAACAATTATATTTCATTTTTCATTATATCATGAGAGCCACTTAATCATTCTAATCACTTAATCATTCTGCACCAAATCATTCAGCAACTGCCGAACAGTCCCTTAATCATTCTTTGGAGAGATAAAAAAAATTTGCAAAATTTAGACTCTCTCTCCTACTTTTTCTATTTTCGAGAAAGTTATTGAGAATTTGTTGGAGAAAAGAGTTGCAAAAAGTTCATTTTTTCCTCTATTTTATAGAATCTGTTGAAGATGTTCTAAGCATCAAAATTTCTAAAAATATTTACATTTTGAAGATATTTAAGTGTTCACCTTTTTATTCTACATTTAACTGCAAGATAAGAATTTTTTTATTATTAATAACATCTTCAACAGATTCTATAAAATTTCTCTAAAATGTAGAACCAAAAGTTAAAATTTGCAAAGAAAATTACATTCATCTCCAATAGATTTCTTATTTTGGAGAATCTAAAATTGATTATAATATTAAAATATTATTTCTTTCTCTAAATATTTATTTTCAAAGTTTTCTATAGATTGTCTCACTTGGTAATAATTTTTTTTTGAGAAAAAACCCTTCTCTCTCCTGCTTTATCCATTTGAAGATATTTTTTGAAAAACTGTTGAAGCAAAATATTGACTCGGAATATTTATTTTCTTATTTCTTTATTTTAAAGAAATTGTTGAAGATTATTTAAAATTTAAAATTTATATATTTGTATTTTTTAACGAGTATTAAAAGAATTAATATTTTAATTGAAAAGGCAATGAAAAATCAGAGGGTGACGATTAAAAAATATTTAAAGTTTGCTTGAAAAATATCTAAGATTTATGCTTAATTTATTATAACCTATTTTCTTGAACTAGGTTTTAAAATAGGGTCATATAGTTGATAACATAAATGTAGCATGCACATGGTTGATCATGACATGTATCATGGTTGATCATGACATGTATCATGGTTGAATAAATTTACATGACAGATGTAGCTGAAGATAAAGAGAAGAGGAGCTGAAGCAGTTTCAAAATATCTACCTATCTAATTAAGTTAGCACTGATCAACAAGTAGCTCAGCAGGTGTTGAAGTTACCTTCAACTTTCCCTCCTTCTAGCTGAAGCCAAATCCTGAAGATCAAGTCTTTGTCTCTCTCTATTTGTAAGAGTCAAAATGTTGTAACTACGTGACAAGGGTACAGTCCGGCTTATGCTTTATTATATCCTTACATGCATGGCCACTATATTGATATGTTGTTCACTAGTGGCCAAGATTGTCCAGAAAAGGACAAGTAGATCGTGGTTTCCTCTCACATTGTCACACGTGGCATGCACTTGATTCAGAGCGTTAAATGCTTCAAATATAAATACAGTAAAGACTTCCTTCTTTAGTGTGCCTTCAAGAGATTATTTTCCTGTGTGTAATCTTTGCAAGATAGATCTATGTGAACTGTGTGAGATTTGTTAAGAGATTATTAGTGTTATCTCTTATAGCAAAGTAAGGTTGTTTTAGATTAGGTTTTCTACCTTATATTCTTCCGTAAATTATCTATAAATTCATTGATCGATTTTTCTCTATAATCAAAAGAGTTTAAAAAGAAAATTTTGTGTTTATATTAACCCCCCCCCCCTCCCTTCTACAAACCTCAGTAGCCTTGCTTACTTCTTTGGGACCAACGAATTTATCAAGGGATTCAAAGGTTTCAAAAACTTACATTCTATACACATGAAATGGTTATTTGTAGGTTGAAAGAGTGAAAGTCAATCCACTATCCAATCAACATCTTCCACGTGTAAACTGCACTAACAAACTTTTGGCGGGAACAATTGATCTCTCATATTCAAGTCTTCATAAAGCGTAAGTGTTGAATTTTCAGAAAGGTGGTCTTCAGAGCTTGGAATGGGGGAAAAATACTTTCTCTTTATTCAATTTCAGCGATCATCACTAAGTCTGTTCAGTGATCGCTGAACAAGTATTGTTTCTCTCAGAGGCAAGTATTATTCAAGAAGACAAAACTCATATCTCAAGAACCTTTAGTGATATCGAAGATAAATCTAAAGACAGAGACAAGCAGTTTGTGATCTGATGCGGTTTTAGTGATAAGAAGCATGTCAGCATGTCCACAAATCTATGAAATCTATTCAAGATTTAGCATATACTGAAGAAACCCTAGTGTTATTCCAATGTCAGGGATCAAATGAATCTTGTTGACCAAGATTAATTTTTGTCTTATCCTCCTACACACAAAGGACAAACCCATACCTCTCAAAGTAAATCATTCATACAAAGTCACTCTATTGTCTCCAAACGTGCTTACCTACTTTGTGAAAGTCTACTGTTCATATACGTCAAAAGCTTGTATATCTTAAGACAAAGGACAAGCTCACATCTAGAAGCTTGCCACGTACCTTGTATTGTCTGACTTGCATTTAATGCAATGTATATAAATAGCTGAGAAGCTCCTCCTTCTCAGTAACACTAAGCCAAGAAGCATATATCTTGAAGATCAATTTTCTACCTAAGAAAAGAATTCCTCACAAGCAAAAACTTCTTAATCTTTCGAAGTTATATTTATTTCAAGTGAAGGACACTAACTAGGCTCTTCTTTAGCAAAGTTATTATTTCTTCATTTAACAAGTCTTTTCTTTCCTGCTTTCTGTATCATGTGTGTTCCCTAGATTGTTTTAGATAAGTTCTGTATCTTATCTTATCCCGCAAACAATCTGTAAATTATGTATTAATCTTCTTTATTAAAAAATGATTTTAAAAAGTGAAAACTGTTGTGTTTGTATTCATCCCCCCTTCTACAAACTGTTACCTTTAAACTTTTGTAGATTCGTCTGGGACCAACAAATGTCGTCGAGAACAAGGATGAGGTTAATATCCATAAAGTTTAAAGGGATCTTAGAAATGAAGATGTTAATAATTTTGCCTATTTGACTACAAGGTGTGGTCGTGGATCATGATTTAAGCGCATGGTCATATTTGCGCTCAATGAGAACACAAAGGTGTTACGTAATGTGTATGAGTAAGCCATACTAATCACAAAGTTCAAGGTAAAAAAAAGCCCAATGATACCATTGAATTTGTCTCTTCTTGCGTACTTACATCAAATAAGGTTTAACCTTAATGACACCACTATGACATCATCTACTTTTGAATGTCTATAAACTTTCCAACCTGGTGCCGGATCTTTGTAATATTTAGTGTTAAGATGAGGTTGGAAGTTTTACATCCATCCCACATTGGTAGAACAGTTCTTTAATGATTTGTTTGACAATCATGGGGGTTATATGAAAGTGCAACACACAAACGTGCACATGGTCATGGCCAAGGACGCATGCAGAAGGAGGCATTCTTTACACGACGCATGGAAATGAGCAGATAACTACAGAGATTTATAAATGGTGTAACTGTTCAATTTTACTTTTCGCCATCTTACTTCTTCACCCTTATGCATCAACCATTTTGTTTAATACCATTTTCATCCATCTACTATTTTCTTTCTATTGAATCTATGACTGATTCAATCTTTACGGTATAAATCCCAACTCTACATCCTTATTTCATTAGTTACATTAATATTTTAACAATTTGTAGTCTTTAAAGAGTTGGCCAAAGGGTTGAGGACAATGATGTCGTGATGGGTCCATTCTCCAGTCGCCGGTTAACAAAACTTCTTTTTTGCAAAAAAATGGTGTCGTTGTGGTTGATTAGATTCCTTTAGATGATGTAGTTGTTGAATTCTTCGATCTTCGCATTTCGTTATAAGAGGCAACCAACAACATACTTTGGAATTTGGGTAAAAGGAATCCAAGATTCCATTCCATTGCTTTCAACTGAACTGAACATATTCGATCTGTCTGGTTTACATAATTTTTATGAATAAAAAAGTTTCTTTCATTTAAAAAAAAAAGAATCAGAATAAAACAAAATATGGTTAATTCACGTATTTGATTCACACGAAATCGAATTGAATTGCAATTCAATTCCATCATGATTTCATATTTGATGTTTAAACATTTCTAGAATTTAAATGTGAAAAACGACAATGCTTAATTCCTTTTAATAAGTTAGGTTCATGTGGTTGCAGTTTTTTAACGAGTCTGATTCTTAAATAAATCAACAACCTGAATCCCTCTGGTTGTATTAATGACCAACTCGTTGTAAAAATGCAACCACATGAACACGATTCGTTGAATTTACAAAGAGAAAACAAGAACCGTCAAAAACATATAACCACATAAAACAAAACATGTGATTTGGGCCATTCCAAAGATGTACGGAAGGGATGTCAAATTCTCTTACCGACTTCTAAACGCATTCAAATTTCATAACAAATGAAACCAAATATGATGCAGAATTTGGTCAAACAAAATACGTAATTTAGCATTTTTTTTAACAGTTATGCTAAATTTTCCTCTAAATTAGAGAGAAATAGTGAAGAAATTTCTGAATTTATAAAAATAAAGAGAAAATATAACATATATGTTAGAGATGTTCTTTAACACACGATTTTAGAAGGATTCTTGTTTGAATCCAAGAGACATACTCCCTTCTTAACCAGTTATTTCCTGCAATCAACGTGATTGAACGATTTTGTAAACAATTTGGATGAAAACGAACCTGACCCAGAACTTCAATCCAGTAACGTTTAAATAATAATAAAATTTCTAATGAGATTGTTTCCAATAACCACCAAAATCTATGTTGACCAGCGGCTTCTTGTCGCAATTCTGAACCGTGTTGCCATCTTATCTTAGCTCGATACATGATCATGTCTGACGTAACACTCTCTCCGTCTAATAAATAAGTTTCTTATGTTCCAATAAATAAAAAACATTGAAATTAAATGGTTATAACAAAAAAAATTATTAAATATATAAAATATTTTAATAATATAATCAACGAAAAAGAATTCTTATTTGAAATAAACTAGAAGAGTACTCGCGCAATGCAGCGAGACACATCATCATTTTTTAATGTTCTATATTATTATTTGTTTCTGTCGATATTATAATACATTTTTTTAATTAAAAAAAACAATAATGATTTTATTTTTAAATAAAATATAAATTTGAAGATATCATAAAAATTT
>NC_037539.1:37441138-37442606 GCF_001531365.2 Cynara cardunculus var. scolymus
ATATAGGGAAAATTGCACCAAAATGGAACCAACTTTCACATGATTCCTATTTTGGGGAACGAACTTTCAAAATCGTCATTTTGGGGAACCAACTTTTACCTGATTCCTATTTTAGGGAACCAACTTTCAAAATCGTCATTTTGGGGAACCAACTTGCACCTGATTCCTATTTTRRAGAACCAACTTTCAAAATCGTCATTTTGGGGAACCAACTTGCACCTAATTCCTATTTTGGAGAACCAACTTGAAAAATAATTATAGAAAAATGGGAAAATTACATCAAAATGGAACCAACTTTCACCTGATTCCTATTTTGGGGAACCAACTTTTAAAATCGTCATTAGGGGTCTTTATCGAACTTTTTGTTTATTTAAGGGTCTGATTGATCTGTTGAACAGGTAACAGATACTTTAAGGGCGCGTTTGGTTTGAGGGATTTGGAGGGATTTGGATTTGAAATCCATTCCCATCCCTGTTTGGTTTGCTAACAGATCAGGATTTCAAATCCCGTGTTGAACTTAAAATCCGGTAAACAAGGGATTTTGAAATCCATAGTAAATGGGCTGGATTTCAAATCCGGGCGACATCTCTTCTTCGACTTCTTCGACTCTTTCAATCTTCATGCCCCCATCTCCATATCCAAAACTCTCGTTTCAATCTTCATGCCCTTCGTCGCCGTTCGTCGCCCTCTCCCTTCGTCGCCGTTCGTCTCCCTCTCCCTTCGTCGTCTCCGTCGCCCACTGGCTTCTCCCATCACTCAACAGGTAAATCCTTTTTCCCCTAATCTGCTTCCTATAGATTAGGTTCAATATACAGATTAGGTTGAGGGATTAGGTTGACAGATTAGGTTGAATATACAGATTAGGTTGAATATACAGATTAGGTTCGATAATTTTGCTGTAGTTCTCGATAATTTTGCTGTAGTTCTCGATAATTGTCAATTGAGTAAGGAGACCCAATACTACAAATCCTACAAACCAAACAGAGGATGGATTTTAAATCCAATCCATTCCAAATCCCATGGAATCTAAATCCTTCATGGGAATCCAAATCCCTCAAAAATATTTCTGCAAACCAAACGCACCCTAAGGGTCTCCATCAAACTTTTGGTTGGATTTGCCAAATTTGATTTAAACTTTAATATTGACACAGATTGGTTAGATATAAAAATCTTGAATGTGATATTTAATATTTATTTTTTATTGCATCAATTAATTTTTTTCTATTAAATTGATTTTTTTATTGCATTAGAAAAAAACAATTTTTATCGTGGTAAGTTGGATTTTTTTCGAAAAATCTTCAATTTGATATTTGAATTTAAAAAAACGAGATTTGAAATGAAAAATAGATTTTATTGCATTAATTTTTGAAAAGAAATGAATTTTAGTTATTTTTTTATAATTATTTTGCAAGTTGGTTTCCCAAAATAGGAATCAAATGCAAGTTGGTTCCTCAAAATGACGATTTTG
>NC_037539.1:37443410-37445910 GCF_001531365.2 Cynara cardunculus var. scolymus
TGAAAGTTGGTTCTTCAAAATAGAAATCAGGTGAAAATTGGTTCCATTTTAGTGCAATTTTCCCTATAATATAATATTAGATAGGCAAGAAAAAAAGAAGTGGGATTGTATGTTTGACCAATGAAGAGTACAAAAGTCAAAGTCTTCCAACCATGAGTCAATTAGTCAAAACAAGTGATTGATGACTTTTAACGTGTAAACCAAGTCTATGTCTTGGATGTCGGAACCATGTATACGCGTAATTCAGAATTACTGGTAACAATATATATTTTTACACATAAAAATATATATTGATATTAATATTAAATTAGCAATTTAAAAGTTTATATATTTTTAGTTCAAATTTTAGTATAATTTAATATAATTTTAATGACGAAGTGATTTGTTTTAGGTCTGATAATAATAAATTTTTTATTTAACTTTTTATTATAATTTAATTTAAGTTTAATAACAAATTTTATTTTAGATTTAATAATATAAATTTTTATAAAAATAATAATTATGTATTCTATAAGAATTTAATAATTATCCTAATTATATTTTAGATTCTGTATATTTGATTATGTTCATCAATTAGTTATATGAATTCAAACATATAGTTTTAAAAGGTTGTACTTATCTACCTTTTATTTGTAATATTTAATATTAAACATATCTAATTTGTTTATTTAATATTTAAAATATAACATATCTGTTGGAGATGTTTTAAGCTACTAATTTATTTATTTTTCTATAAAAAAGTAATGATGTTATTTTCGAGCTTTGAATTTTTGTAATACAACGGTTTTGTTTCCCCACACTTTTTGGTTTTTTATATCTCAATGGACTATATAACGTGCTCAAAAGTTAACAATCAGATCAACTTTTCCGTGGCTCTGAGAGAACTTAAATTGTATTTTTAGAGAGCAAATTCAATATCTTATCAATTAAGATAGGGAAAAGTTTAAAAAACCCTATGAATTATACCATTTTGAATGATTAAGTCTCTAAACATTTTTTTTTTAATTTTAAACCTTTCTAGTCGATTACATGTAGTTTTTTTTTAAAGATAATGTAGGTTACAATTTTTATTAGCTCGTTGGTTTATTTATTACAAAAATAATGTTCAGGTACTTAATCATTTAAAATGAGAAATTTAATGGTTTTTTTCATTCAAAAAACTGTTCAAAGACTTAATCATTTAAAATAAGAAAGATTAATGATTTTTTCAATCAAAAAATAGTTCATGAAATTAATTGTTCAAAATAGAATAGTTGATTGGGTTCTTACGAAAATTTTCCTTTTAAGATAGGGAAATTACACAACATGACCATTTTATACACAGTATGCTAACAAAATGACCAATTTTCAAAGATTTTTCACAAAATAAACACCAAAATTACCCACATGTATACCATTTTGGGAAACAAAAATCAGATATTAAATTTTTGAAAAGTGGTCATTTTGTGAAAAAGCTTTCAAAAGTGATCATTTTGTTAATGTACAATGTATAAAATAGTTATTTTGGTTAATTTACTTTTAAGATATCATAAGAAATTATGATATTCATGTTACCACACATCAAAATAAATATTATATTTATTATACAATAAATTTATACTATATTATAAAGCATTTGACAAAAACTCTTAAAAACTATTTTTTATGCACGAAGTATTTTTATGGATGCATATTACTTAAAATTTAATATTACAAATAAATTGTACATAAGTACAAATTATGAAAGCTTTATACTTGAATTCGTGTAACTAACTACAGATAAACATAATCAAATACAAAATAAATATCTCATTTTAAATATTAAAAAATCTAAAATATAATTAAAATAATTATTGAGTTCTAATAGAATACTTAGTTATTATCTTTATAAAAAATTATATTATTAAACCTAAAGTAAATTATTTAATTATTAAACTTAAATTAAATTATAATAAAAAACGAAAACTTTTAAATAGTTGATTTGATATTAATATTGATATATATATATATTTTCAAAATTTTATGATATTTTCAAATTTGTATTTTTATTCAAATATAAAATAAAAACATTATCGTTTTCTCAAAACCACATAAAACCGTATTATATCGACATAAAAAATGAATAAAACGAAACACTAAAATCAAGATGTGTTTCGATGCATTGCACGAGTACCCTTCTAGTATATATATATATATATATATATATATATATATAAGCTTTAATTCTTAAAAATTCTAATCGTTTAAAAATACAACAAATCAATAGTGTATAAATAAATATTTAATTTTATAATATTTATATTTTATTTTTTCATAAATAATAAAAATAGGGAGTCGGAGATGGACCGACTGTCTGTCTTTATCCATATCTTTACTAACATAGCTGACAAATCCAAAATGGGCTCCTGCAAGTAAAAGGGGTTCGAATAGAGGTATATATAATTAGCCAAATCGTCTGAAGCATGAACAGAATCGTCTTTGTTCCCCAATTCTCCCCTTCAACACGGGTCTGGTAGCATTT
>NC_037539.1:37450910-37473775 GCF_001531365.2 Cynara cardunculus var. scolymus
ATGAAATTGCAAATAGTTTGGTTTTAAGTACTTAAATTTTAAGAATTGTATTCAAAGTATGATGTTCAATTAATATATATATATATATATATATGTGTGTGTGTGTGTGTATATATATATATGTATACACTATTTAATGTTGTTTTGATGATATCTATGAATTTAAGACATTATTTTTTATGTTTAAGTAGCTCATTCAAAAATATAGTTCAGCTAAGATAAACATCAACTATGAAACACTGTTTACTTACATGGGCACACCTGTTAATTCTAGAGCGAGGTCCCGTGCCCCCCAACTGAATTTCTCAAGTAAAATTCTTTTGGTGTATGAATGATGCACCCATTAAACTTTGAGCAGTGCTATGAGATATTAGAAAATACAAGAAATATTAACCAAATAAACCGAAAAAAAATCCATCAAAATCAACAAAAACCCAAAAATTCTCTTGAAATCAAAAAAAAAAAAAAAAAAGTATGTTGAAATCAATCAACAAAAAATCCATTGAAATGGTGGAATTTGACTAAAAACACATCGGACAACTTTATGGGTATTTGATTCAATTTAAAGGTGCAACCACTGCTTACTTGTAACTAATCAGGGGTAAAACAGATATTTCTATCATTTAGACCGTTGATTCAGGAAAATAACAATAATTTTTTTTATCTTAACGTACAAATTTATCCAAAAAAAAACAACTTAACTCATACATGATTTAATTAAAAAAAAAGGTAACCAACCTTTTAGCTTTTCAAATTTGCAACAAGTTCAATTTAATATTTTATTTTTTAAGTTGATAAGTGCAATTTTTGTAACCAAAGTCCATCTTTTACATTTTCTAAATGCAATCTTAATAAATTTATTACTGGTGTAACATTCTCAAATCTGAAAAGAATGACTGATTTAAAATTTTCAATAACACATCAAATAAAGAATAAATTTATTTCTGTAGATCTACATTTTATTACTTATAATGACCAATCTAAGGTTTTCATTAACAAATAACAATCCAAACCTTACACAAGGTCTGTATTAAGGAAATGTGATACTAAAAATCCAACAATGGTCATTATCTCCAAAACACAGAGGGTGTTCTCGAACAGCTAATTCTTTCTTGTGTCTCTAACTAGCATTCAACTCTTCATGATGTGGCTAGTATCATTCCCCAACAAAGACCTGACGTACACGCCAATAAATTAAAAGAGTTATGCTTAATGCATAGTAAGTTCAAAAGTTTTCATCATTAATATACAACGGTAAAACCGAAAGAATGTTATTTAAATCCATATTTCTTAAATGAAAAACATTTGGTATAAAAGCAACATCTTTTTTAAAACCCGTCATTTTCTTGATGAAAACTCATAATTAAAACTACCCTTTTACATGAAACCAAAACTCAATACTCGTACAAAATGTGAATAAGGTTTAATTATCGGGTATCACCTCAAGGCTCATGGTTCTAATGCCTACCACTCCCGGTAGCACCTCAAGGCTCAATAATCTTAGTGTCTACTGCCCACTCTTTGAAGTTTCACTTCAAGGCTCATGACTTTAGTGTATACCTCTCGAGGTAGCATCTCAAGACTTAAGTCCTTAATGCCTACTCTACTGGACCAAAAGCCTCAAAATAAGGGTCCTGCAGTCTGATTCATTTGAGTTCACCTTCGTAATACCAGCGGTCCAAGAGTCCAACCTCACATGGGTCCCTCTCGGCTATACATACACGACCATCATGCTAACTTGAGCAGTGGTCTCAGAGTGAGAACATCAAAATTTCCCACTTATCACACGGTTAACTCACATGCCTACGGATACAATGAATTACCGTCTAAATTACATGACTCCAAATTAAACGAACAATGCACTCAAAACATGTAATTCTCAAATAAAGTTGCAATAAATGCAAATCATGCCCAAGCTCAATACTGAGCAATTTAAACCGAAGAAATTGTCCTCAAAACTCAAATGGGCCAAAACCAAGCCAATAACTCCACTCTTATTTACCAAAGGGCCTTTGGCCTAGCGGTATCGTAGCCCTTGGCCTTCTAGGAGGTCAGGGGTTCAAACCCTACCATAGGTGAGGAGGGTGTGTGAGTTTATTTGTTGCATTTGCCATATATAAATATTATATACTTCAAAAAAAAAAAAACTCCACTCTTATTTGACTAGTCAAGTAAAAGTCAACTTAAGCAATAAAACGCATTTAACCAACGTTTATGCAACCACATGCTCCAAAAGTATGAAGACTTGAGATCCAACAAGCAAAACACTCCTCCAAGAACTTTCCCTAAATCTCAATCCAAGTCTAGAGGTGCATCAAAATCAACCACAACATTAGATCCATAATAAAACCCAAATATGTATCTCAAATACTCAAAAAGCTTATCTATTCAAAATCTTGAAATCAAACACCATAAACTTTTAATCTCTAAGGTTATCTTGCATTTGCATCAGAAAACTTCCAAGATCTGCCCTTAAGGAGCCAAAATCACCAAGAGAGGAAGAGGATGCGAGATGGTGGGAGATAAACGAGAAAACCCTAGAAAAACGGCTTAAAAGCTTGTATGGGCACGAATACGGGTTTTCATGTGCCAAAACGGCTTATTGTTGTGATGGCTATCAACTGAATTAAAAACAAATTATTGTTTTTTTATATATTTCATATTTGATAATAAAATAATTATATTAAGATGACCATGTCATAAAAAGTATAAGTTGCGGTAATAATTGATTTTGAATGAATTATTAAAATAAAGTAATTGTTATACTTAACATTAGAGTTATCCATGTGTTATCCAGTTCGGTTCAAGAAATCTTGATATGATAAAAGCTTGGATAATGCATTCCCATGATACCCCAGATCGTTCCGGATTTGACAAAAGGTAAAACCGAACCCAGAATAAGTAACTGTCTTGCTTGGTAAGAAATCAAACTGGCCCACTCTTTATTTAGTTCAAACGGAGATATGTATTTATTCGGTTCGACCAAAAAATTATAACCGAAAAAAGAACTAGCGGTCTCACCTAGTTAGATGATATCATAGGCCAATTTTTATGTAATATGTGTCAGCCTGGTCTGTCAACAAATGCCCACGTCTATTTGATATTGTTTATTTAACATCGCCTATTAGAATTTTTTACATTTTATGTCTTTCTACAAAAAATTCTAACAAACTCATCAAAAAAGTAAATAATATGATGATTGAAGGTTGTCCATGTGTTTTCGTCCAACTCCAATTATTATCATTACTCGGGAAAAGTATACTAGCGCTCCCTAACGTATTGGGTTGCTTTCGTGATGGTACCTAACCCTAACACGTGTTAAATACATCGTTAACTCAGCGGCAATTTGGTCATCTTTTATTAAAAAAAAAGTGAGTATACAAGTTGATAAAGCATTATGTACAAGTGATTACATTAAAAAAGAACCTAAATCCTACCCTATCTACCTTCCCTCCATGGTCCCTAATGTTGGAATACGGGAGCCATAAACACAGTGAAAAATAATTTTACTCCTCCAAGAATCCATACGAAATGGAATAGTTACGGTGTTTCAAAATTTTACTAGTACGAGCAGCAACCCTTTGATGTATTTTCCGAATCTAAGCAACGGACTCAGGTCGTTGCCTCCATGGTATCCACATAAATGTTCTGAATCCCGATGACGTCCAATGCCAAGAGAGGAGATCCTCCTCCTTCCCGAATGGTAGATACAGTCTCCAACTCCTTGGTGAAAAGGAAGAGTAGTTTGTGGAATTATATATATATATATATAGGGGCTTAATCAAATGAAAACTGAACTGTTTGTGGTAACTGTGAGAACCAATCTCAACCACATATTATAATAATCAATGGGTAAGATTAAAAAGAATCTTAACTAATGTATTTCTATAAATAAATTACTGTCATTTAATGACATTATATGAACAAGGACAAGATGGTCATTTTGTACGTTAATATTCTTGTTCAATTGAAATCCAAATATAGTGAAGATACTTTCATGTATTTGAGATGGAGACGATTGCCTTAAGCCCTAGAGTAATCTCAATTTGTGCTACATTGTGATACATTTAGTGTTGATCATAATCTGTTGGAACATGGTGTGATACATTGTGATAACATTTAGCCTTTGTAATAATATTTGACTGGACATTGTGATAATCAATTTGTGCTACATTGTGGTAACAACACCTCTGCTACATAAAATCTGCAGATGTATTAACAACATTAGTACAAATTGGTGTGATACATTGTGATAACATTCTTAAATATTATGGATACAATCTTCAACAAATATGTGTGATTTCATGTGATTCATCAGAATAATGAACATGTTTACACAAATGGATTTGTTTTTTTGAAATTATTTCACTAAATGATATTAATATTTTATTTTAGGAATGTAAATCAATATTAATTTCTTTTATTTGAAACCGTTGCATTTAAAAAATTAAAATTTAATTTTAAATTAGGAATTGACTAACATACCCTTTTAATTTGATTTTAATTGTATAATTAATATGTTAAAATGATTGGTTGAGATTGGTTCTCACAGTTATCACAAACAACTCAGTTCTCCCTTGAATAGGCCCCTATATATATATATATATATATATATATATAGAGAGAGAGAGAGAGAGAGAGAGAGAAAGAGAGAGAGGATCCTATGAAAAATTATTGCGACTCTTCTCCTGCATCTCTCTCTTTCTTATCATTGTCTCACCATGGTCTCTTTAGATATAAGTGTAATGATGGTACATATCTCATTGGTACTACTGCAGGAAGAGAGGCACAAAGTTTTAGAAGATCGCCTATCTTTTAAAAGCTTGCTTTTCTTTTACAAATATGAAATATGGACAAGTCACTACTTTTGAATTCAATCCCACACTTGTCATTTCAATAGGATAGATTCGGATTTAATAAGATCAAAATAATTATACATTTTAATTATTTATTCACCTCATTTTATGTGTGTGACCCTTTGGGATTTTTATCACGTTGGAAATAATTATAAATAAAGAGCGACATCTAACAATACATTATCGTTACCCAAATGATAAATTTAAGTGATTAAGCTAATCAACAAACTGTGTGATTATTATCATCGTTACACATTTATGTCCCTTTGTTCTAGATATCCAAATTGAACATGAGGCATGGATGTATCATCTTCGTTATGTTCGATCTATAGTTTCTTGATTGTAAGATATACTGCTAAAACAAATATCAATATACTATACTGACCATCTGAGCATGCATGCACTTTCCCAATGCTATTCAACTGAGGGGCCAGAGTAATATCACTCTTGTCATCTAATAGGAACAAAATTATTAGAATAAGTTATCAAAGTACACCACTCACGCAAACAAACTCCATGATCTTAAGTCAAAGTACTATATGTACAACGACCACTTGAAAAATGTCTATCGCACTCATATGACATCCAACCAAACATTCTCAAAGCGAGTCAACCATACACAAAATCTCATCTTGTACCTATATGTGGATTTAATATCTCCATATGAAACCCTGCATATACTAGTCATATCATATTAAGTCAACCTAGTCATTGATGAAGTCGAAAAAAATAAATGTAAGGGATGAAGAATTTAGACACCAAATCATTGATGAAGTCGAAAAAACTAAATTTAAGGGATGAAGACTTTAGACGTTAAATCATTGATGAAGTCGGTTGCTATTCGATGGAGTAATTACCTGATGTTAATTAATGAGGAGATTTTTTTAATTTTTTTTCCAATAATACCCTTGTTCATATATGTTCATCTACCAATCTAAGAGATCATACTCTGAGTTATTACATTAATGTCATGATAAATATAATACATTGATTTTCAAGAAGAATGGCTGCGATTGATTCACAAAGTTAACACCATATATTGGGTTAACAAAAGAACTTGCACATACACCATATATTGTTTACGGATTTATGATATTTAATAATATGATTAAATTCAAAAAGTATTTAATACAAGACTCATTTTGAAAGTATTAACAAAACGATTATGATGATATAATTTGCAAAAAAGAGAAACATAAATTTTGAAGTATTTTAGTTAATAATGTCATAACGATGTAAAATGAAAAAATAAAAAAAAATAAGAATATAAAGTAATTAAATAATTAATTACAAGAGTGTAAAATGTAATTAAAAATCTTTAGCCAGAATTTTTACTGCATAAACTTTTTTACGTAAATACAGAGGCCAAGTTTAAAGACCACTATAATTCTTAAGAGTTGTTTGTTTGTCTCTTAATAGTTTCATGAAAAGACAACATTTGAATCGTTAAGAGGTAAATCTTGTTTGACAAACAAAAAGTCTGCCTCTTAATGATTCTAAAACCCGCTGAATGATTTTGTATCTTGGGTCTCCCTTAATCATTCAGCGCCCTGATTCCATTGTACACAATTACCGAACAATTATATTTCATTGTGTACTATATCATGAGAGCCTCTTAATCATTCTGACTACTTAATCATTTTGCATCAAATCATTCAGCAACTGTCAAACAGCCCCTTAGTGTTTTAGTGTTAGATTGGAGATGAAAACGACTCTAATTTTGTGTTTTTAATATTTTTAATGTTAGGTTAGAAGATACGTAAAATGTGGCTATTTCAAACATTTACTTTTGAAAATGACTATAAAGTAAATTGAATCAGATATATCAGCTATTTTTATCAATTCCCTTTGTAAAAATCTACTAAAAAATATGTCAAAGCCCTATGTTGTAAATTCTTTAAGGGTTCGTTTGGTTTGCAGAATTATTTTTTAGGGATTTGGATTTCATGGAGGGAGATGGATTTAGAGGAATTGGATTGGAATTAATTTCATTATTTATAAATAATTTACGGAAAAAATTATAAATAATTATAAAAATAATTAATTACATTTTTATCAATCGATTATTACAAAACAAATGTTTTTAACATTTTWYAAAACCTTATTGCATACAATCCTACGAAATCCTGTGAAATCTCGAGCACTTCCTAAGGATTTCAAAATCCTATGTTTAAATAATTTTAATTAAATTTTAGGATTTCAAATCCGGACAATCTAACAAACCAAACCAAACATGAGATTAGAACTGATTTGAAATACAAAATCCATTTCATTTTTCAAACCAAACTAGACCTAAAATAAATATATTAATTGTTTGAAAAGATATTTGAAACTTCCAAGAAATTAAAATTATAATGAAAAGTTTTAATGAAAAATGACGTCATTAAATAGGGTCAGATTCTTTCTAAGGATAAGGTGAGGTGGTCATTCTCTTTTATTTTACTTTATCTCAAACTTTATTTATCTCCCGATATTTTCATTTTTTTCTATTTCTCGTGATAAATCGATTTCTCCGCTTTGATTATCCAAAAATAACATTATCATATTTAAAAAAAAAAACTATATTTGGTCCCTGTGGTTTGTAGAATATAAC
Source organism: Cynara cardunculus var. scolymus (assembly GCF_001531365.2). Lineage (NCBI taxonomy): Eukaryota > Viridiplantae > Streptophyta > Magnoliopsida > Asterales > Asteraceae > Cynara > Cynara cardunculus. The sequence continues at coordinate 37,458,360 of NC_037539.1, forward strand.
ATATTTTGTCCCTTTAGTTTCAAAGTTATAAGATGGTTATCTTGGTTTACAAAAAAGTTCAGAATTTAACCCTTTCCTTTAACAATTATTAAAAAAATTCTGTTAAATTAGATGCATTTTTGTTCTTTTATTGATTTTTTTATTTTTTACCTCATCAAAAACCATAGGGAAAAAACAATCAAATCGATTTTAATTTGGTAAAAGAAACGAAATCGTTAAAAGGACTAAATGTCTTTCATTTAAAGAAATTTTTTAATGGCTGTTATTGGAACAGACTAAATCTGAATGTTTCTATAACCTACGATAGTTATCTTGTAATTTCAAAATTGAAGAAACGAAAAGTATTGTTTTGTTTTTAAAACAACAGGGACCAAATTTGTAGTTTTCTCTATAAAATTACATAAAACTTGATAATGAATAAATGATTATAACTTTTAAAAAGCCTACTTTTTATGTTAATGTTTGTATAATTAAAAAAAAAAAGGTTGCTATCTGTACCCTTATTAAATTTTATACTCCTCTTACTCCAATCTCTCTCACGTAATCTCAATTCTTAGGGATGATAACTGGACAGAGATGGTCGAGGAATGCAATCACGGTCCCGGCCCCGATTCGTGTACCTCACCCGTTCATTGTTCCCTATCGGGTTCAGTGAATCAAATATCCTTCCCGTTTTTTGTTGGACCTGTCCCCAGTCGATTCCCGACCCAACCCTGATCCGATTATTTTTAAGAATTAAATCAAGTTTCTTTAAGTATAATATTTGTGATTCTTGATTGCATTAACAATCAAAATTATCTTAAAATGAAACTTGTGGTGGATAATTAAGAAAATAATATAAATATGATATTATAAAGAATTAGGATTAAGAAAATTATAAAAAAAGTAATAAAAAAATATCTATTTGGGGATGGGACGGGTTGGGGAATGCATTACCTGGCCTTGATTTTAGACAACCGGGGATCCCCCCGTCCCAGGCTCGCGTACCCAGTTTTACGGGGAATCCCCGACCCCGATTGAGGTGGGTGAACCGGGTTCTTCAACTGTAACACCCTCGAATTTGGAAAAGACGACTAATTTAAAGTTTATATAAATACATCGAATAAAGACTTAATCCGTTTCTAGAAATCAATAATTGATTACCCATAATGACAATTGATGTTTTAACATTAATACAATATCTTCCAACCTTGTACAAGACTACAAACAAGGACGGTTGCTAACCAAACTCAACAAACAGTCACTATCTTCAACACATGGATGATGTCTCAGAATAGCTAAATCTTTCTCGTGCTTCTAACCAGCACTTGTCAAATCACAGTGTTGCTGGTACCATTCCCCCAAGGATCTGATGCAAACGTCAACAAAGAAAAAAGGTTCAGCTTAACGCCTATTGAGTTCTAACAGTTTCATCGGTTATATAAAAAACGTTAAAGAATATTATCTAATAACAAATTCCAATATAAAATATGTTTAGGATAAAAGTTATATCTTTCCAAAACCCATCATTTTCGTGATGAAAACCCATAAATCAAAACACCCATCAAACATGAAACCAAAACCCAATGCTCACACGAAACGTGAATAAGGATTAATATCCAAATACCAAAAACATGGATAAAACTCTATTACCCAAAAAAAACATGGAGGAAATCCAATATACTAAAACCATAATATATGATAACTCTCCAGACCCAAAACAATACCAAAATAATGATATCACACTATACAATAAAAACGTCTATCGGTGACGGGCAGACCCTATCCATCTAGGCATGGTAATGTGGCGGGGACCCCAATCCCCATCCCATCCCCGATCCCCCATCTTTGTCCCCATCCCCGTCGAGGAATTTGATCACATCCCCATTCTCGTTCCTCATTGTCCCCATCTTTGTCCCATCCCCGATCCCCCATCTTTTTTCTGTTTGTGTAACAGTGTAAGTTTTTTTAAATCAAATGTATGAGACGTCACATATGTTTAAATCTCACATTTTCTCAATAAACATAAAATGAAAAGAAATTTAATTTAATACAAAAAATATACATCGTCATATAATATTTAATAAATTGAAAAACAAAAAAAAATTAACGTCACATGTACCAAAACATATCGAGTTATATCCAAAACCACATCTACTAATATCCAAAAATATTGAAATAAAAAGTACCATTTACCGATTTAATAAAAAATATATATATATATATATATATATAATATAATTTACTAATTAACATATATACAAGTACAGGGGCCCAGGGAGTGCGATACCAATACCCTTCCCCGTCCCCATCCTTGGTTTGAGCCAAACGGGGATCTCCATCCTCGTTCCCGAGACCCGGTTTAACAGGGAATCCCCGTCCCCAACCTGGGTGGGTGGACTAGGTTCCCCGACGGGTCGGGGCCAATTCCCATGCCTATATTTGTCAAATGTGGCGAGCACAAAGTAAGTCATACATCAACGTTATTAAGTAGCACCTCAAGACTCAACTAACCTTGGTGTCTATCTAAGCGAGTAATACCTTAAAGTTTGGCACACTTAATGTCTATCTCTAAGGTTACACCTCAAGCGGCGGAGTTCTTAGTGCCTACCCTCTCGCACAGCACCTTAAGACTCAGTTGACCTTAGTGCCTACTCCACTAGTAGCATCTCAAGGCGCATGGTTCTTAGTGCCTACTTTACTAGGCTCTAAGCCTTAACACAAGGGTTGGGCACAGCAGTTGACTGGATATCTAGGGCCGGAATCCAACCCTGCAATATTGGTAGTCCTGTACTCCGACCCTGCAATACCGACAAGACCACCGAACAAGACTGACTAATATGTGTATGAACCTAATGCATTACAGTCTAAATTACATGACTCCAACTGAATGACCAACACACTCAAAACATGTAACTTTTAAAATAGTTATGCCATAACAATATATAACTCCAAAAGCTCAACATAAAGCCATTAAACTGGAAAAATGTCCCCAAGACTCATCTGAGTCAAAATCGAGCCAAAAGCTCAACAACTCAATTTAACTATTAAATAAAAGTCATCAAAAACAATAAAACATATTTAACCGGCATTTATTTAAACGCATGCCCTAAAAAAATGATTATCTCAAAAACCATCATTACAAACTTTTTTCAAATCGAAATCATACCATTTATATTTCCATAATGTCCAATAACGTAACAATATGCATTTTTCAAACCAGATACACTAAAATGTATTAACATCAAAATAATCTATATATATATATATATATATATATATATATAAGATAAATCATTAAAAGAATGCACACTTTGCTAGGTTAAGTTAAACCTAGATCTCAAAACCCAAACTCTAGCTTCCTTCTTGACCTCCTAGGAGGAGATCAAAGGTTCAAAATTCACCAAACTTGAGGAAGGTGTGTGAGTTTATTTGTTCTTTTTGCCGTATATAAATTATTATATACTTAAAAAACTTGATGAAGATTTGAGATCCATAAATAAGAACCTTTATAAACCTTCTCAAAGAAACAATCCAAGTCTAGAAGGACACCAAAAACAACCACAAGATCAAATCCACGACCAATCCAAACCAAGACTTAAGATATCCATAAATGTTTACCTCTTCCAAACTTGAGATCAACCACAATGATTCTGTAATCTCCATGATTTTCCTTCTATATGCCCCAAAGACCTCTAAAACTCAGCCCCGAGGTCAAGTAAGGGGTCGTTTATCAAACGCCTACCCGAGTAAGCGCTTACCAAGTAACATTACATCACCTCATGAATATAGTAAAGACCAAAAAATTTACCCCGTAAGAGCGAGACAAGGACCAAGAGTCTTACCCGGTAAGTGAGGGCGACGACTCTTTCCACGGTAAGCGCTTACCAGGTAAATTGTTGCATACGATGTCGTGTTGGTGGACAAAAATCTTACCCCATGAGTAAATAATAGTGTTAAATTTTATCGGTAAGCACTTACCGGGTAAGTGTTTGGTAAACGGCCCCTAAGTCACCCATGGTGAAGAGAGGCAAGGAAGAGAGGAGATGGTAGGGAGAAAAATGATGAAGTCCTAAGAAATTCAGCTTAAAAGTCGATCTGGGCAAAAATGTGGGTTTCATTCGGGTAAAGCCGCATGGAAGTCGTACGTGTGAAAAAATTCAGACGAACATAACCTAATGCGGGTCATGTGGTAAAGCCACATGAAAAACGCACTAACCACTGTTTTGGCTTCCAAAGGCCTTTTTATCTGGTTTAAACATAACATCCACTCCATAAAATTTCCTAATGATATAACTTAACAAAAAATGGTATATTCTAATAAACAAAAATCTATTATATATGTCCTTTACTTTTTTATTTTTCATTTTTACTCTTATCATTATTAACATCTAATAAACTTATATTAATTAATATACATAAAAAATGTATTTCTTTTACAAATTACATTATCATAATAGTCTCACCAATACCTTTAAAATGTGTCTAATATTGAATATTATTGAAAATTTATTATATTATTAAATATCTTAAACATGTAGTTGTTCATAATTTTTAATTCTTACACTTATTGGGTCGGATCCATGTGAGATCAGGTTGTTTTCGTGAAATCTATTAGACCACTTTTTTACACTTGAAACTTCACAACAAAACACTGTGAAGGTAAAAAAAATCCGAACATTCATAACAAAAATATTGCGAAGGTTACTTTCACAGTGTTTTGCTGTGAAATTTCAAATATAAATATTTATGGTATTAAAAAATTCTAGTTTTATAAAATTATTTAATTAACGTATTTTAAAATATCCTAATATATCGAACCCAATTGTTCTTATATAAATAAAATAAAAAGTACGTATTTTGGTCAACAACTTATTTATTAATAGTAATTTACCATTAATTAATTCATTAAATGTTGTGTATTTTTTTATTTGTTACCAATTTTTTTAACCAATAAAATCGATCTTATGATTTGGTCCTTATGGTTTTTGATTGGGTAAATGATAAAAAGACGAATATACCCTCATTTAACGTTCAGATAGAGAATACCTAGGGGCGCGAGACAACTCTCTCTAAGGAACTCGGCAAAATAGCCCCGTAACTTCGGGAGAAGGGGTGCCTCCTCACAAAAGGGGTCGCAGTGACCAGGCTCGGGCGACTGTTTACCAAAAACACAGGTCTCCGCAAAGTCGTAAGACCATGTATGGGGGCTGACGTCTGCCCAGTGCCGGAAGGTCAAAGAACAAGTCAAGATATGATATATTGTTGTAGCAACTGAAATCTTTTTTTATTACAAAAAATCTGCTTCTAAGTTGTCAATCGGAACAAAAAAATAAAGGGTATGGATAAATGGAAGGATGAGAGAAAGAAAGAAAAAGAATACTGGCTTTCTTTGAATTTGAAGTAATAAGATTATCCCAATTATGACACTCATGGAGAAAGAATCYTAATAAATGCAAAGAAGAAACATCTTTTATCCAATAGCAAGAGCCTGAACCAAGATTTCCAGGTGGGCTGGGTAAGGTATTAGTATATCTAATACATAATTTAAATGTAAAAAGTTGTCCTCTAAAAAAGAAAATATTGAATGAATTGATCGTAAATTATCGGATTTGACTACCCCTTTCTTTTCTAGGGAAGATATTAATCGCAGAGACAATGGAATTTCCATAATGATTGAAGATACTTAGAGGGAATGGTTGAATCAAGACGCTTTTACAAATCATGATGGCCTTAAAACTCCCGAGAGAAAGAAGTGTTATTTTTAACAAACCAAAATTGAGCAAATTTGTAGTATTAGCATACATTTTTTTATTAATTCAAGTTAAATTATGAAAACATCGTTAACAAATTATGAACATAACAATTGTGTATACTGAGTTTATCAGGGTAGATTTTAGGTTTGCACATAGGGTGGGTTGGTCGGATTGAAAACATTTGAACAACTTAATCCAATGTTTGCAGTTTGAAAAATCTCAACTCAACCCAAATCAAGAAAAACTAAAACTCAAACCATGCAGGTTGGATTGATTGGATTGAAACTTTGATACATCATTTTTACAATCCAGTTAAGTATTTATGTTAAACCAAGTAAAATCAAAATGCTAATAAACAAAAAAGACTAATAAACTCAACAAAAAAAAAAGTTGAAGTTTCATGCAAATAAAAAAAGTAAAATTACGATATAAATTATAATATAACTTTGAATATAACTAATTACTTATTGGGCTAACGTCTAATGTACATATGCTAATCAAGGACTTAAAGAATCATAATAAATCCATAATATAGAAAGACATCGGGTTCATCGGGTTGGGTTGAGTTCAAATGACTCTAACCCAATTCCAATCCAATAGATGCGGTTTTGCCTAATTTGTATCAACTATGTGTCGGGTTACCTCATATTGAGTTTTTTGGTTAGGTTGGCCGGATTAGTCGGTATTTGAGCACCTCTAGTCGATTTTTTACAGTCACAATTTGTCGAGATTAATCTAGACATAACCTGAGATACCTTTATGGTAAAAAAATTCTTTAAAATAGATATTTAAAAATCAAAATCTCAAAATTAAATTGCATTTTAGATTTTTTTATTTTATATATTACAATATCAATTATATTATTAAATAGTAAATAAATAATATAAATATTGAAACAAACACTTTGGGCAACCTTTCCATTACCTCAATTTAGTGTCATCTTGGAACAATGCGGTTTTCACATGAACACAAACCATCGAAGTTTTCGGTTTTATTCGGGCTTTTTTTATGAGCACAATTTTCATGATCTTCAGATTAAACTAAAATTAGTACTTCTTTCAAACGAATGTAATATTCCCTTATTTTATCATGTTAAGGGTATATTAGACATTTGATATATTAACCAGAGACTTGTATTAAACTATGTGTCAAAACCAGTGTTTTTTATGTTATTTTTGTAGGTCACTGAAAATCAACTAACGAAGAGATCAACGACATACGTGTTGAAGGAAACGTTCGTGTACAGGGAAAAAGATTGTTGGTTTCAACTATCGGATTTGTAAATAATACAATTAGCATCTGACTCAACACTTAAAAGAAATTTGTATCACCTGCCTTGTAATACTCATATCTGATACACAACATTAAATTGGATATGACACATGTGGGAACGTTCGAACTTTAGGAAGTTCGAATGTTCGGATTTAAGTCTGTATCGGATCCATAGCTTAAATAAAATGTGAGATCAAATCTTAAATTTGATTATTCTCCATCGGAATGGAAGATTCGTATTGACCTTTCGTTATGGTCACTCAATCTTGTTTATCAAGAACGTTTTTGTATTCTAAGTTATTTTACAGTCCGATTTTCTTACTTCATAAGTATTCTATAGCTGGAATCTGATCTATAGCTTATATTTCGGAATAGAAAAAATAAGATTTTTCTTTGTAAAAAGTCTTGTACCAATCATTATTGATCCAAAAACAAAGAGTTTCAACAAAATCGAAGACTAATTGGAATGAGGTCAAGATCGTCACCAAAGCAAATCTATTTGTCATCTAGCCAAAAGAAGATCAATACAAGATAAAATCAAATAGTAGTCTGACAAATACTACTACTAACAAGTCAGATTTTAGAGTGCAAACTTGTCTAGCAAGTTTGATTGACCACTCTCCCAATACTCATCATGGTATGGAAACATGCTTAGTATACCAGACAAAATAAGTTCTAAATCACTATTTTATTAGTGTAATACTTTCTTTATTCTTCCATCTGCATACAAAATGATGAAATATAATAACAAACGTCTACATCAATCACAAAGGCTGAAATGAAAAGTACAATCATGCATGTATTAGCAAATAAGATAAACACACGCATTAAAGTTAGATAGTAGCATTTAATACAATGGTGACTACAAATGATCATCTTATCATTTGTTGCTACTCATTCGTTTTTTAAAGAACTTCTGAGTGATAGATTTTCAGGCAAAATCGACATCACCATCTAAAGAACTATCTTAGTCCTTCAAATCTTAAAAAAATACCTTCCTTTCTCACTCTTTTAGTTGTTAACGAATTTGTCACCAGTCAGATTGTTTAGAATAACAGGTCTTGTCAATATTTTTTTAAATATTTAATATATCAATTTAAAAAATAATTTACATAATATTGAAGAATCAATTGGAAATTTGTCTCCAATAAATGGTGCCATTTGGTGGTTATGATTTTGACTCATTACAAGAATCTTATGCCAAAACTTTTGGAATATGCAATCACCCAAACATATTTTGAGTTCTTTTTAATTATTTTAAGATAATATAAAATTAATCTCCAATCATCATCACACGTATGTTGCTTAAATTTGACCAAATTCTTTCACTTGTTTATTAAGATGGCTGAATGATACCATGATTGATTCATAAATTTGAATTGCGTTCACTTACCGGATAAGACTCTTGTTCCTTGTCTCGTTCTTATTGGGTAAGACTTTTGGTCCTTGTCTTGTTCTTACCAGGTAAGATTCTTGGTTACCTTATTCATCCAGTGAGGTAGTGTCACTTGGTAATCGCTTACCCGGGTAAGCGTTTGGTAAACGGCCCCTAAAAGATACATGGTTGTGAGTTATGAGTTATGACCAAGCGCAAATATTATGAAGGTGATGTAAGATGGAAATCGTCGTTAAAAAGCAACAATTTCAACCTACTTACGTGAAGATAAAACAATTTATGTTATATTTTATTGATAACGGGTCAAATAAAGGGTACACAGTAGTCTTGTTGTTTTTAAGAAAATATCATAATGACAGCATTTAATTATGGAAAAAAAACATAACGATGCAGTGATTTCAACGTGTTCCTATACATATCGAGAAACATTGTTTATTATGTTTAAATATATAATAAAAGAATCTTCCATTACATGCTAACCGTCAAATATACATGAAAAGCAAAACATTACATCTATCTTTTCTTTTTTCGTGGGGCCCTGATATCACATTTACGTTATGCTAACTTGATAATGTACAATCTGGTCATTTTTAAAAGCAAAACATAGATGTGTCAATGTATTGAGTTATGTAACTAAAAAAAACACCAGTCTTTCTTATGAGCCATTAAAATTAAACAAAAGGCGGAGCGTCATGTAGGCACCACATTAACAGTTTGGGTATTAAATGGGAAAAAGCCAGCAATCGTTTGTAATCTTTCTGATGAATGACAACTCTCATTTTGGATGTAAGCCAAACCTAAGAGGTAGTATGTAACACTTGGTTGTTACCACTTTTTGCTAACTTTTCGGTTTGGTCATTCAAGTTGAAGTTTTAATTCAACAAGGATAACTTGATCACTTGTTAATATTAGATATTTGACCCAAAGATGGACATATTCGGAATACGGCTTGAGTGATGCAAGGAAATCACATAGAGATATGGGTTTTGCATAACCTTCACTAAGGTCCAGCATGTCGGTCTAGTTGGTGTGTCATAGAGATATGCACATCTATCCATACTGGTGGAACTAAAATTTCCAAGATAGTAATCTCAAACATGTAAGACATTTTCAATTAGTTGTCCCTTAATCTCCACAAGCAATCGGGATCCTTAAATTTAATGTACCTCAAATTGATATCTGAATTTTTCACCTGGAACTTAAACTTATTCCTTACTACATAGAAGGTTGTTTTGTTTTTAGTTGCGTTTTATTCTGAAATGTCTTCTAAAGGTGAAATCCTGATTCATGAATGCTAAATAAGGATAGATTTTGTTGGTGAGAAGCCAATATATCTCTTTAAGGTTTCCTGAACTACTGTGTGTCCCTGACCTCTTTTTTACATTCTCTTCTTAGAGGATGTGGGTGTGGAGACATCTCCATGTCTCCTTCATTATCGATACTTAAGTTTTCAATTGGCTCGTCATTTATATAAGGATCATACTCATAAACTGGGTACTTAGGGAAAAGGGTACGAACTATTTGTTAGGGGCATCAGTCTGCACATGTCCCATTCCAAACTTAACTAATAGTTCAAAAAGAGCTTGATAGGTACCTAACAGAGCTTAATACAGGCTTGGCAAATTCGTCACATATTGAGTATTATCGAGCCTAAATTGAACAATTGAGAAACACACACAGAGAGAGAGAGAGAGAGAGAGAGAGAGAGAGAGAGTACAGAGAGAAAAAGAAGAAGATAGAAAGTGAAGTGGAGAAGAATTAGCAACCGGTGGGGTAAGGGTGATTTTGCTACCCTATTTGCTTAAGATAGAAGATAGTGGAACAAGTAACCATGTTATATAACTCTTATCCATATCAACACCCTATCAATGAAGATAGTTCTGAAACAGGTAATAGGTAAACGGGAAAAAATCTCCTTTTGAATTAAAAATAATATTAAACAACAAAGGTGGTGTCTGATTGGTTTGAACTTGGTTCCAAAGGTCAAAAGTGCCTAGAGGTTCTAGGTTCAAATCCAAGAAGGAACAAAAATCCCCTTGTGGCCACGGAAGTTCAAATGCGGTGACTCTGGGCTACCTGCAAAGCAGGTGGTCGGCCTGGCATTAGCCGGCTCACATATCGGGTTGGATTTCCAGGTTAATCAAAAAAAATATTGTTAAATATAAATTCATAAATATGGTAATTGCTCTATATCTAATTTGTTTCAATAAGCATTATGATGTTATTCTAAATATAATTATAAAAAAGAACTATTAAAAACAACATTTCTTTTTATTGTATTTATTTTCCCAACTGTATCGTCTTTTTTTTTCATTTAACCGTCATCTCTTTTACTCAATTGATATGAACTAATAATTAAATTAAACATTTTCATACTTTATATACGATAACAGTATAGAGAAAAATATAAATATTTAATTATATATAATATATAAATTCAAGATCAAACGTAAAAACGGTCAATTTATGAGAAGACGAGAGACAGTCTCAACCTTTTACTTCAACAAATCTTATGATTATGATTAACTTACTAATTTAAGCTAAAAATATTATTACGGTAATTTGTATTTTAAAGATTAATTAATTATTTAAATCCCATAAAAAAATCTCATCATATCCTTGACTTGTTGAAGGTGCTTATTTCTCATATAATTAAGGGGTTGTTCGGTTGCGGCTTAATGGGTTGTATAAGCCATATCTAACTGTTTGGTATGGGCTCATTCGGTCAGGCCATGGTTGAATCGCTCAGCTACAAAAGTAGATTTATATACACTCAATTGGTCATTTTTCCTTGATACCCTTGGAAAAAACACGTCTCTTCCGCCCTAAATTCAGTCCATCCTCCTCTAAAAGACCCTCTACCTTACTAGAAATGGAATCAATTCTCACTCTCTAGAATGAAGCTTGATTTGCTGGAACAAACTCACAGGAATGAAGCTCGATCTGCTCCTTACTCTTCCTATCTCTCGCTTATGTGTCGGCTTCAACGTTTCCCTTCCAGCGCCTCTTGTGCTATCGTCGGTCTTCCATGACTACCATCACCGGTGTCATCTTTTAATTTCCGCCGCGTCATCTTCCTCGTTGCCATCATCAGTCTTCTTTTGATTTTCAAGCTTTCTAGTGCCTCCTCAACGATTTTGAATGAGTTTGGTGAAGATTCGCATTTTGGATGTTCAAAAGATTTGGATGTTCCTCCCTACTCATTCAAAGTCCAGATCGTCTCCTTCATCTGGTGTTCTTTTATTTAGGGTTCATAGATTTGATTCATCTCCTTCATTTGGGTGTTCTTCTATTTAGGGTTCATAGGTTTGATTCTTTCGATTTGATTCATTTCTTTCATTTAGGTGTTCTTTTATTTAGGGTTCACATATTTGATGCTTCTGATTTTTGGCATTAGGTTTGAAAAAAAAAAAGTAAAAACCCCATATCGTCTCCTTCACCGAGTCTATGGCATTAGGTCTGTGGAAAAAAAACCCAAACCAGTTATATTGGATGGACATTGAGGGGTAAAATAGTCATTTATGACATCCAGACAGATTATTCAAGACAACAATCAAACAACAATTTACATGTCATCATTCATACAACTTTATCAATACCGACAATTTTATCCATATAGGTCTTAATGAAAAATGAACCGAACAATCCCCATGTCAATCTAATAACAAATTACACAAATATATTAATCAAATAATCAAAAGAAATTCCCTAAAAAAATGAAATATTCTTTTTTTTAAACAAATAACCACCCACACTCTATTTTAATAAAATAAAAAAAGTGATTTACAAAAATACCCCTCAAACTAACCATTATAAGAGTTAAAAAAAGTGAATTGGCAACTTTGAAAAGTTTAAAAAAGCATAACACAAAAAGTCAAAGTTGGTCAAACTTGTCGTTTTTGGACCATTGGGTTACCCCATGACTGGTCCATGAGTATTATGCCTATTTGGACCAAAGATCGAGACTTAACGATAATCGAAAATCAGTTTTGAATCAGTCGAATTTTAATCAGTACGATCATTCGAATTGCTAAATCAATAGGCCTAATGAATTCATTGTAATTGTAACCAAGTTTGAAGGATTACGCTTTGTGTAACACCCCAAGCTAACCATATCAGATATTGGTCGATTATTCACAAACTTAGACTCACGGTTTTAAAATGCGTCTGATAGAGGAGATATATGATCCCTTGTAAGGCAACTTTCGTTTCCCTCCCCAACCATATGGGATCTTATAACCAATTCCAGGCCGGTTCCAAGACTGGTCTCACTCCGAGAACCAAATATACATCTCTCTTGCAGGGTTATCACATCGCCTTTGCATGATCAACATGATGCTACTGTTTTTTTTATTAACCTGGATATCCAACCCGCTATGCGAGCCGATTAATCCCAGGACGACCACCTGCTTTGTAGATAGCCCAGAGTCATCGCATTTGAACCTCCGTGGCCACAAGGGAATTTTTATTCCTCCTTGAATTTGAACCTATGACCTCCAGGTACTTTTGACCTTTGGAGCCAAGCTTAAACCAATCAGGCACCACTCTTGTAGTTCATGATGCTAATGTTGGATTAGTAGTATGAAAAAACCCATAACCTTAATATATCTAAAGTTTGTATAACATAAAAACACCTTCAATAGATTATTGATAACGTATAAAATAAAGATTTAAAAAAAATTATCCGACTTTTTTTCTCCAGCAAATTTCCAAAAGAACACAAGAATCTCCAAAAGTAATTACATGAAAAAGGGATGAATTTTTTTTGTAGTTTTCATAAAAAAAATATATTAGTATTTTAATATCCACTTAATTTTTAATACTAAATCCACTTAATATTTTTAAAATATAATTAGTATTAAAAATTGAGCTTTAATAAATTGTACTAACGTAAAATTATTTGTAATCTTGAAATTTAAAGTAATGTACATCAATAAATAGTATTTCATATATAAAAATTGTTTTTAAGAGTTTTTGTCAAATGTTTTATAATATAGCATAGACAATTTTTTACAAAGATAATAATTAAACATTATGTTAGAACTCAATGATTTATGATTATCTTAATTATATTTTAGATTTTCTATATTTAAAATGGATTTTTTGTATTTGATTATGTTAGAACTCGATGATTATCTTAATTATATTTTAGATTTTATATATTTAAAATGAATGTTTATACTGTATTTGATTATGTTTATCTGTAGTTAGTTACACGAATCTAAAAATTAAGCTTTAATAAGTTGTATTTCCGCAAAATTACTTATAACCTTAAATTTTAAGTAATATGCATCAATAAACAGTACTTCATGCATAAAAATGGTTTTTAAATTTTTTGTCAAATGCTTTATAATATAGTATATAGGTAATTCTTTATAAAGATAATAATTAAACATTCTGTTAGAACTCAATAATTATCTTAATTATATTTTAGATTTTCAATATTTAAAATTAATGTTTATCATGTATTTGATCATGTTAGAATTCAATGATTATCTTAATTATATTTTAGATTTTCTATATTTAAAATGAATGTTTATTTTTTATTTGATTATGTTAGAACTCGACGATTGTATTAATTATATTTTAAATTTTCTATATTTAAAATGAATGTTTATCATGTATTTGATTATGTTTATCTGCAATTAGTTACACGAATTTAAAAATAGAGCTTTAATAAGTTGTAATTACGCAAAATTACTTATAATCTTGAATTTTTAAGTAGTGTGAATCAATAAACAGGACTTCATGTATAAAAAGGGTTTTTAAGATTTTTGTCAAATGCTTTATAATATAGTATATAGGTAATTTTTTATAAAGATAATAATTAAACATTCTGTTAGAACTCAATGATTATATTAATTATATTTTAGATTCTCTATATTTAAAATGAATGTTTATCCTGTATTTGATCATGTTAGAACTCAATGATTATCTTAATTATATTTTAGATTTTCTATATTTAAAATGAATGTTTATCTTGTATTTGATCATGTTATAACTCAATAATTATCTTAATTATATTTTAGAATTTTCTATATTTAAAATAAATGTTTATCTTGTATTTAATTATGTTTATCTGCAGTTAATTACTCAAATTTAAAAATGGAGCTTTAATAAGTTGTAATTACGCAAAATTACTTGTAATCTTGAATTTTAAGTAATATGCATCAATAAATTGTACTTCATGCATAAAAAATGATTTTAAAAGTTTTTGTCAAATAATTTATAATATAGTAGAGATTAAGTTCGTAAACTATTTTTTTAAATGAAAAACCATTGAATCTTCTCTTTTTGAATGAAAAAACCATTTAGCTTTTTCATTTTGATTGATTAAGTGTGTGTGAATATTTTTTTAATATTCGTTATCTGTTTAGAGCACGTGTCGGTAAATTATTAGTTGGGTGGTTATCGAGAACCCTTCTTGTATTTCATCTTGAATTAAAAGTAAATCATGTTTCAAGTCTCTATAATTTGTCTAAATTGCTGTTTTCATCCTTAAGGTTTTTTAATTGCTGTTTTCATCCTTGAGGTTTTTAAATTACAGTTTTCATCCCCATAATTTATAATTATTATTATTTCGTCTTTTAATTTAAAACAATAAGCTTTGCAAACCACAAGTAAAAAAACAAAAACAGATTATATATTATAAGAACAAAAACTAAATCATAAATCATAAATACATATTCACATAAAAAACAATAAATTATAACCAAATAGTCTTTGGTCTAACGGTATCGTAGCCTTTAGTCTCTTAAAAAGTTAGGGGTTCAAATCTTACCATAGATGAGAATGATATGTGAGTTTAATTGTTACATTTGTCGTATATAAATATTATATACTTAAAAAAATTACTAGAACGGTACTCGTGCAATGAGATACATCTTGATTTTAATATTTTATTTTATTCTTTATCTCAGTCGATGTTATAATATGGTCTTACATGATTTTGAAAAAACGATGATGTTTTTATTTTTGAATAAAATATAAATTTGAAGATATCATAAAAATTT
>NC_037539.1:37474112-37475124 GCF_001531365.2 Cynara cardunculus var. scolymus
TTAGAACTCGATAATTATCCTAATTATATTTAGATTTTTTATATTCTAAAATGAGATGTTTATCTTCTATTTGATTATGTTTATCCGCAGTTAGTTACACGAATTCAAACATGGAGCTTTAATAAGTTGTACTTATGCGTAATTACTTGTAATCTTGAATTTTAAGTAATATGCATCAATATACAGTACTTTATGCATAAAAAATGATTTTTAAGAGTTTTTGTTAAATTCTTTATAATATAATATAGATAGACTATAAAGATAGAAAATTATAATTTTAAAAACACAGGGACTAAAACAGCAATATATAACAAACCGTAAGGATGAAAAAGGTAATTTACTCTTGAATCAACCACAAAATTTGACAATACATACACAGCAAAAGGCCGATATTTTGACGCGTTTATCACGCGATATGTAAAGAATATATGACACGCGGCGACTCGACGCTGATTGCTTTTCCGTTGAAAAATCTATGAACATATCATCACTTCAACTCCACATTTTACAAATATGCCAAACTGATAATAAATTTAATTAAAAGGATATTTGTATAATGCAGTGAGATAAATCTCGATTTTAATGTTTTGTTTTTTTAATCGATATTATAATGTGATTTTATGTGATTTTGAGAAAACGATAATGTTTTTATCTTTGAAAGAAGATATTATAAAAAATAAAAAAATATTGATATTAGTATCAAACTAACTATTTAAATTTTTTTTGTCTATTTATTTAATTCATTTTTTTTATTTTTGGTTTAATAATATAATTTTTTATAAAGATAATAATTAAATATTTTGTTAGAACTCAATGATTATCTTAATTATATTTTAGATTTTCTATATTTAAAATAGATGTTTATTTTGTATTTGATTACGTTTATCTTCCGTTTAGTTACACGAATTTAAAAATGAAGCTTTAATAAGTTGTATTTACATAAAATTATTTATAATCTTAAATTTTAAGTAATATGTATCAATAAACAATACTAGATACATAAAAGTAATTT
>NC_037539.1:37477559-37512727 GCF_001531365.2 Cynara cardunculus var. scolymus
AAGAGGAATTTCAAATAGTTAATTTGATACTAATATCGATATATTTTTGTCAAATTTTTATGATATCGTCAAACATATATTTTATTCAAAAATAAAAAACATCATCGCTTTCTCAAAATCATATAAAACCATATTATAATATCGACTGAGATAAAGAATAAAATGAAATATTAAAAACACGATGTATCTCGCTGCATTGCGCGAGTACGCTTCTACTATAAAAAATGAAAATGATAAAATTAATAATAGATTATATAAAATATGAATATAATTAAAATGCTTTATTTAATAAATATGAAAATTATTGATATTAGAGTGGTTCGGAGGTAGTAATCAATATTTTGTTCAAGCATATATAAAATTAAAATAATAATGAAAAATAATATATAGATTTTAGATTTTATTATTTTAATTTAATTTTTTTTATTGAATCAATTTAATTTTTTTAAAGTAAACTCTAATTTTGGTGCTTGAGATTTAGCAAAAAATCTGAAAGCAGAACTGAATTTTGATAAATTTAAATAGCATTTTTGTGGTTCTTATTTTGCTCTGAATGTCCATCGAATGTAGGGTTTTTTTGTTTTTTTTTTTTGTTTTTCATAAAACACACTGTTTCAAGCCATTTAGAGTCATTACTGGATTTTCGACTCTTCATGAAAGTTGTAGTGTACAGTAAGATCTTTCTAACTGCAAAATACGAGCTTATTCCGACTTACGGTTTGTGAGTTATACACTGCCAAAGTACAGGAGTTACATTGTCGGTAAAATTTGATTCCGTAATTCCCGACTAACTTTTATGATCCAACTTCCATGATTTGCTACATTTACATGTTATAAACATACTTCAACATACTAAACAGTAAAACAAATCCAATGGTCGCTAACTTAATCTTAATCATGCATTTTTACTTTTTTCGACATTTAACCGAACAATTGGTATGCGGTTAAACATATACCCATAATTTAACTATATTGAAACTATAATATTAATTATGTTCTTTTTCTTATTAACAACAACAAAGAAGATTATATCATATTAATACAAAATATATTATAATATATTTAATATTATATAATTCAATAATATTATTAAATATATTATTGATTTATTTCTCGACGCCTTGTTTGGCTTCAGTTCCGTTGTATTACCATCGCCAACCGTAGATCGAGCATGTTTGGTTGCAAATTAAGCTCAGGTCTGCTCATACTTCCACCTCTCTCGTCCCTAATTATCTAAATCAGAAAGCTCATTACCTCTTCTCCATTCTAGTAAAACGCAAACCCTGCCGAAAATAACTCTATCATCTCCTAGTGTTTCCTTTTGCCACCCCACCCTCCCCTAATTGATACCCAGAACCAGAAGCACTCATTCCCTCCAGATCCCCCAAAACCCCTCCCTCTATTTCGAAGAACGTAAACCAGATTGCATCCTTGTGAGATTTCAATGGGGGAAAACTTCAAGCTTCGGCCAACACACACACACAACACAAACATACACAATTGTAGGAAACTGAGGTGCAAATCAATGCGATTTGGTACAGTGGATCGTGGTGTTTGGTATGGTGAAAAACATTGCACCAATGATGGTTTTTGTTTTATGATTTTGATTTTGGTTTCGAGAGGTGCCATGGTCACCGGAGAAGAAGGGATCACCAAAAATATGGAGTGGTGTTCGTCGAAGGGAAAGGGAGCCATCGTCACTGAGGGATTCAAACCGAGGGGGGACCAAAATTGAAGTTTCTCACATATATATATATATATATATATATATATATACACACACACACATACACACACATGCATACACTATATCATGAAACAAAGAATAATGAATGATTTTACCATATGATTGATCGGATCAATCAAATTGCTCAAAGAAAGCACATTTGTATAGCTTTGGGGGTGGTGATATGTTTTTTGAAGTATATAATATTTATATACGACAAATGCAACAAATAAACTCACACACCTTCCTCATTTTTGGTGAAGTTTGAACCCCTGATCTTGTAGGAGGCCGAGGACTACAATACCGCTAGGCCAAAGGCCAATTTACATGTCCACCATCTATGTTACTGTGTATAGTGTGCAGGTGAGAGAATATAAGTTATTACATGCCCACAACACGGGTTCGCATAAATACTGTCAACGAGTATGTAAACCTATAAGAGTAGCACACAAAGAGTATGTACGCTTCTATTATCAGAAACTCGAATTAAATCATATTGATTATTAAAATGATTATATATATATATATATATATAGTTATATTTAAATGAATATATTAATGGATACGATTAATTCTTTAGAAAAGTTTTCTAATAAGTGTAATCTAAATACTTTTTTCTCTGCGTTTTAAGCGTTACAAAATTGTTTTGAAACCCTTCATAAATCATTTGCTAAATATTCAAAAAAGACGTATTAAGAATTAAATACAATTTATCAGTGCATCTTATTAAATTAAAGTCTACAGTTTATTAGAGGATCTCCAACAAATTCTCTAAAATATAGAAATGAAAGTTTATTGAGATTATAATTTTATATAATAACTTAACAATTAGCTTATGGATGTATCATACCGGATAACCTGATAAAATAGATGAAATACTCTTTTTTTTAATCCAAACACTAAAAACTTCTTATTATCGATACCACACTGGCATAAGTTAATAAGTTATAAATGAGTAACTTATCAAAAACTCTTTATTACTGGTGCCAAACCGGTATAGGTATTTCATTTTTCCCAATCCAAACGTTAAAAACTCTTTATTACTGGTACCACACCGGGATAAGTTAATAATCACTTTAAATAAACAATTCCAAACATCCTTTAAATAAAGTAAATGATAATAAAAAATTAAAATTGAACAAATTATACTAAAAAAAAACTATTAAAACGTTAATTTAATACTAATATCGATGATGTTTTTCAAGGTTTTTATGGGTCTTCAAATTAACAATATATATTTAACAACCTCTTCTAATTTATTTTATCCAAATATAGAATCCAGATTTCTTAATTAATTTTTCGTTTTTGGATAAGATTAAATTTTACATCTTACTTCATTGTATGAGGACACAATTAGTACGGGAATATATATATATATATATATATATTGCACAATACAGCTTAAAATAAATTAATAATTTATTAAACCAAAAATAAATTGTAACATAAAAATTAAAATTATCTTTATAAAAAACATTATTATTAGAACTAAAATAAATTATTTCTCTATTAAATTTAAATTAAATTATACTAAAAAATTGAACTAAAAGATAATATAAAAAATGAGAATTTTTAAATTATTAATTTGATATTAATATCGATACAAAAATTTATGAGTTTTCAAATTTATATTTTATTCAAATATACAAACATTATAGTTTCTAAAATCATACAAAATTGTACTATAAAATAAAATATTAAAATTGAGATGTATTTCATTGCATTGAATGATTACGCTTCTAATACACACACACACACACACATATATATATATATATATGTATATAATATATATATATATATATGATGTTTTAGAGGTTACCATCTATACTATATTATAAAGCATTTGACAAAAACTCTTAAAAACCATTTTTTATGCATGAAGTACAGTTTATTAATCCACATTACTTAAAATTCAAGATTACAAGTAATTTTGTGTAAGTACAACTTATTAAAGCTCCATTTTTTAAATTCGTGTAACTAACCGCATGTAAAAATAATCAAATACATGATAAAAATTCATTTTAAATATAAAAAATCTAAGATATAATTAAAATAATTATTGAGTTATAACAGAATGCTTAATAATTCTCTTTTATAAAAAAATTATATTGTTAAACCAAAAATAAATTATTTTGTTAATAAATTTAAATTATAATAAAAAATAAAATTAAAGAAGTTACACCAAATAAAAACATTATCACATAAAATCGTATTATATCAATAAAGACAAAGAATAAAAACTAAACATTAAAATTGAGATTTATCTAAGTATATTGTACAAAGTACCATTCTGTTATATAAAAATTGATTCGGAACACTATTAAATATGACTTATTTTTTAGTCAAAGATGACTAATTTATATCTATGTGGTGATGAGTATATATTTTGTTTTAATTAAATTATTATGTTTATTTTTATTATGAAGTATTTGGAAAAAAAGTATTAAATATTATTTTCCGTTTATATAAATATTTTAAAATTTAATGTTTGATACTTTTTTACTATATTATTTGCATTTAACCTACACTAAAAGGGTATTCGCGTAATGCAACAAGATACATTTTGATTTTAATGTTTCATTTATTCTGTCTTCGTCGATGTTATATTACAATTTTATATGGTACCAAAAAAACGATAATGTTTTTATTTTTTGAATAAAATATAAATTTGAAGGTATCATAAAATTTTGAAGAAAAATATATCGATTTTTGTATCAAATTAAATATTAAAATTTTTTTGTTTTGTGTAATTTCTTTGATTTTATTTTTTATTATAATTTAATTTAGATTTAATAATGAATTGTTCTTTTATAAAAACTAGAAGGGTACTCGTGCAATGCAGCGAAATACATCTTGATTTTAATATTTCATTTTATTATTTATCTCAGTCGATGTTATAGTATGGTTTTATGTGATTTTAAAAAAACGATGATATTTTTTATTTTTGAAAAATATAAATTTAAAGATATCATAAAAATTTGACAAAAATATATCGATATTAGTATCAAACTAACTATTTAAAATTCCTATTTTTTGTGTAAATTTTTTATTCAATTTTTTAATAATTTAATTTAAGTTCAACAACGAAGTAATTTATATTTGGTTTAATAATATAATTTTTCTTTAAAGATAATAATTAATTATTTTGTTAGAACTCAATAATTATCATCATTTAGATTTTTTTATATTTTAAAATGAGATGTTTATCCTCTATTTGGTTATGTTTATTTTCTATCTGGTTATGTATATCCACAGTTAGTTATACGAATTCATACATGGAGTTTTAATAAGTTGTACTTATGCATAATTCATTTGTAATCTTGAATTTTAAGTAATATGCATCAATAAACAGTACTTCATGTATAAAAAATGCTTTTAAGAGTTTTTGCCAATGCTTTATAATATAGTATAGATAATATTTATTATTTTGAATTCAATGATTATCCTAAGTATATTTTAGATTTTTTATATTTAAAATGAAATATTTATCCAGAATTTGATTATGTTTATCTATAGTTAGTTACATAAATTCAAACAAGAAGCTTTAATAAGTTATACATACGAACAATTTACTTGAAATCTTGAATTTTAAGTTATATGCATCAATAAACAGTACTTAATGCATAAAAAGTCGTTTTTAAGAGTTTTTGTCAAATGATTTATAATATAGTATATGAAAAAAATACATCGATTTTTGTATCAAATTATATATTTAAAAGTTCTAGTTTTTTGTGTAATTTCTTTTATTCTATTTTTTTACTATAACTTAATTTAGATTTAATAATGAAGTCATTTATTTCTAGTTTAATAATATAATTCTTTTATAAAGATAATATTTAGTATTTTGAATTCAATGATTATCCTAAATATATTTTAGATTTTTTATATTTAAAATGAGATGCTTATCCATAATTTGATAATGTTTATATGTAGTTAGTTACACATATTCAAACACGGAGCTTTAATAAGTTGCACATACGGACAATTTACTTGTAGTCTTGAATTTTAAGTAATATGCAACAATAAACAGTACTTAATGCATAAAAAGTGGTTTTTAAGTGTTTTTGTCAAATGCATTATAATATAGTATAGATTCGAAGATGACTTTCTTTTCCAGAGCTCTAATTACTAAAGATATAATATTATTTGCATACTAATTTGTGTTTTATGCATTAAAAGTTGTACAATTACTTTCACTTTAAAACCCAACGAAGTATCATATTTTAGATGATTAAGTACTTTAATTAATTTTTGAATGAAAAATCATTAAACTTCTTTATTTTAATTGATTATTTTGCTAGATATTTTCTTTATGGAATAAATTATCGAACTTTTAAAAATTGATTACTTACATCATTTTAACCCAGGAAAAAAAATACATGTAGCCGACTAGAAATGTTTTAAAGTAAAAGTATTTGTAACCCCTTAAAATAGGTCGAAAAGACTCGATGACAGAAGCCAACATCGTGATAATCGATATGAAGAATGGACAACGATGTTGCGACATGGAGTATACTGTTGTTTGCGAGGGGTTTGAAGGGCATTAGGATTTGAAAAATGTAAAACTGATTAAGTTTCTTTACTTTCAGACTTTTATAGTCGGTTACAAGTAGTTTTTTTTTGTTAATAAAATGTTGATAACTAACTTCAAAAAGTTCGATAATTTATTTGTTTTAAAAAAATGTTCAAGTACTTAATCATTCAAAATAAAAAAGTTTAACTGTTTTTTTATTAAAAAAAAAGAGTACAGTCATTCAAAATATAAAAGTATAATAATTTTTTATTCAAAAAAATAATTAAAAACTTAATCATCTATACTATATTATAAATCATTTGACAAAAACACTTAAATATAATTTTTAATGCATGAAGTATTTTATATTGATACATATTGTTTAAAAAAAATTTAAGATTACAAGTAAATAATGCATAAGTATAACTTATTAAAGCTCCATGTTTGAATTTGTGTAACTAACTGCGGATAAACATAATCAAATAGAGGATAAACATCTTATTTTAAAATCTAAAAGATCTAAAATATAATTATGATAATTATCGAGTTCTAACAAAATAATTAATTATTATCTTTATAAGAAAATTATATCATTAAACCAAATATAAATTACTTTGATATTGTACCTAAATTAAATCATATAATAAAAAAAATTAAATTAAAAAATTACACAAAAAAACATGAATTTTAAATAGTTAATTTGATACTAATGTCTATATATTTTTGTCAATATCTTCAAGTTTATACGCTTTTTCAAAATCACATAAAAACATACTATAACATCGACTGAAATCAATAATAAAATAAATCTCATTACATTACACGAGTACCCTTCTAGTTTAAAATAAGATAGTTACATAGGTTTTCGTAAACTTTGTTCAAAAGTTAGCTTTAAAATTAAATTTTTATTTTTCCAGAAAATAAACAACCAAATACAGAATTAAATTGTTATATTCACTTGTACATCATGAATCATTTGTTGCACAATTTAATTATATGTATCTTCATTTACTTGTACCATATGCAATAAAATGTGTACACTAGTTCCCCTTTGAAGATGATTTTCTTTTTCCAGATCATTATTTACTAAAACCAGGTTTTTTCGTTGTAATCATTTGTATATAATGCATTAGATGTTGTACACTAATTTGTGTTTATAAATTTTAGGTCTGACAAAAAGAATGGATACACTTTCCAGAGCCCCAACCCCCCACTATATAAAGGGCCATCGACTTTCATGCAATTCTCGCCTATTTCACATTCGTGAATCGTCTCCGAAAAACATTAGGTTTAGTCGCCGCCGTTAGGTTTCCGGTGGGATATTCAGGTCGCCGGTGTGTTTGATAGTTTTGAATTTCTTAGTTTTGCATGGTGGAATCAGTGTCGAATTCCTAGATTTGGTTCGGTGGTTGATTTGATAACGTAATTTCGTGTTTTTTTGGATAATTTCTTCTTCTGAGAGGTAGTTGTGGGGATTTTTGTGTTGCTTAGGAGTGTAGGGTTTGTTTCTCGTTTGATTCAGATCTCCATTTGCTTCTTTTGAGGGGGTAGCCGGGGCTCCGGCCTCGGCGGGTTGTAAAGCCCCCTAACTTTACAAACTTTGCCAAATACATGCCCTTTGAATTCTTTGATTCTTTCGTTCTAACCCTAAATTAACAGATCGGGGAAAAGGGATGCCGGCCCTAGCGTGTTGTGTTGACGCCGCCGCCCCTCTTCCTCCCGGTTACACTGCCTGGGATGGTTCTCTTCCCTCGCCGGAGCCATTTTCCGGTGTACCTCATTCCGTTCTTGCTGATTTATCTTCAGCCTCGCATTGGTCACCGTCTCACTCCGCTGCTCTTTACAGAATCGATGGATGGGGTGCGCCTTACTTCTCTGTTAACTCCTCCGGCAACGTGACCGTCCGTCCCCATGGTTCCGGAACCATGGATCACCAGGAGATTGATCTTTTGAAGGTGGTGAAGAAGGCGTCTGACCCGAAATCGTCTGGAGGTCTCGAGCTGCCGCTTCCACTCATCATCCGGTTCCCGGACGTCCTTAAGAACCGACTCGAGTCGATCCAGTCGGCGTTTAATTGTGCCGTCGAGTCACAAGGCTATGGCTCCCATTATCAGGGAGTTTATCCCGTGAAATGCAATCAGGATCGCTTCGTCGTGGAGGACATTGTCAAATTCGGATCCTCTTTCAGGTTTGGATTGGAGGCCGGATCCAAGCCGGAGCTCCTTTTAGCCATGAGCTGCCTCTGCAAAGGAAGCTCTGAATCTCTCTTAATTTGCAACGGTTTCAAAGATGCTGAATACATCTCACTTGCTTTGATCGCTCGAAAGCTTTCATTGAATACTGTGATTGTTCTCGAACAAGAGGAAGAGCTGGATTCCGTTATTGATATGAGCCGAAAACTCGGTGTTCTTCCAGTCGTAGGGATCCGCGCCAAGCTCCGGACAAAGCATTCTGGCCACTTTGGATCTACTTCCGGCGAAAAAGGTAAGTTTGGTCTTACTACAACCCAAATCCTCCGTGTTGTGAAAAAGCTTGAAAAATATGGTATGTTGGATTGCCTTCAATTGCTCCATTTCCATATCGGATCTCAGATCCCTTCGACGGCCTTGCTCGCCGACGGAGTGGGCGAGGCGGCGCAGATTTACAGTGAACTAGTCCGACTAGGTGCTTCCATGAAAGTTATTGACATAGGTGGTGGGCTCGGGATTGATTACGATGGTTCGAAATCCACTGATTCAGATGTCTCCGTGGGCTACACTTTAGAAGAGTACGCCGCCGCCGTTGTACAGGCGGTGAAGTTTGTTTGTGATCGGAAATCTGTGAAGCATCCTGTGATTTGCAGTGAGAGCGGGCGAGCCATCGTCTCCCACCATTCAATTCTGATATTTGAAGCAGTTTCTCGCAGTAAGTACACAGTGCCAACCTTATCTTCATTTGATGTTCAGCAGTTTGGGGAACAGCTCCCTGAGGAGGCCCATTCCTATTACCATAATCTGTCACAGTCCGCCATTAGAGGTGATTATGAATCTTGTTTGGTATATGCTGATCAGTTGAAACAGAGATGCGTTGAGAAATTCAAAGATGGGTCTTTGGATATCGAACAGTTGGCTGGTGTTGATGGGTTATGTGATTTGGTGGGGAAGGCAATAGGGGCGTCTGATCCAGTCAGCACTTATCATATTAATCTCTCTGTTTTTACATCAATTCCTGATTTCTGGGGTATAGGACAGTTGTTCCCTATACTTCCAATCCATCGTCTTGAAGAATGCCCATCCAAGAAGGGGATTCTATCCGATTTGACTTGTGATAGTGATGGAAAGATTGACAAGTTCATCGGTGGAGACTCGAGTTTACCCCTTCATGAATTGGAAGGTAAATACTATTTAGGGATGTTCTTAGGTGGTGCTTACGAGGAGGCTCTTGGTGGTGTTCACAACCTGTTTGGTGGACCGAGCCTGATTCGGGTGTCTCAGAGCGATGGGCCACATGGGTTTGCTGTGACTAGAGCCGTGGCAGGGCCGTCTTGCAGCGAGGTTCTCCGCCTGATGCAGCACGAACCAGAGGTGATGTTTGAAACCCTGAAACATAGAATCGAGGAGTATGTTGATGACGAAGGTGGAATGGCTGGAGCTCTAATGGCAGGTGGTATTGCTGAATCATTCCATAACATGCCTTATTTGACTGTGGCATCTTCTTGCTGCTTGACTGCTGCAAATGGAATGAATGAATACTACTATTCGGAAAGCGCAGGAGGCGACGTGGTTACGGGTGGGGACGTGGTTACAGGAGGCGATGTGGGTACGGGTGACGACGAGCAGTGGTCCTTTGTTTGTGCTTGAAAAGAAGAGAAGGAATAAGGTTGTCTTTTGAGGTGTTTACAGACCCAGTTCTATTTCTATTTCTATTTCATCTCTTTATTTTGGTTGTGAAGGAAGACATAGAAGTTATAAAATCCTTTGTGGTGTTATCGAATGGTATGTTATGTGAATTCGATATTCCTTTTCCTTTTCCTTGGATTGGATGTACTTCATCTTTCTACCATAATACTATCATCTTTCATACCTTAATTGACTTCTGAAAAAAATCTTGTGCTGCTTGTCATCTTGCTCAAAGATTGTATCTTTTGCTTCTGTTTCAATCTTGATCTTTAGCATAGTGCTGTTTGTAGCAAAGAAAGTAGCATGCAAAGTACAGCTGCCAAACCCGTCCTGTTCGGTCCACTAGAAAAGTGGGTTTGGATTACCATTCTCGAAGAAATAGGTGGGTCTGGATTGATTTGTTAAAATTAATGGGCGGATATGAGTACTAGAAAAGTGGGTTTGGATTACAATTCTCGAAGAAATGGGTGGGTCTGGACTGAACTGATTTGTTAAAATTAATAGCTGGATTTTATAATAATTAACTTTTATAACTAAAATTGGAAATTCTTAATACTTATCAATTCCTTCCTAATTATGACTTATTTAGTCATTTTCTTTACCGATATTTTATATTAGTGAAACAATTTTCTTTTTAAAGTAGGTCAAATTTTAAGTTGGAAAAATTGTGATGTATTTTGAATTTTATTTTACATAACTTTGTGATTTTATATAAGTTTTGTTTTCATAACAATATAACAAGAATTTAAAGTCTGTTAGCCCATGGGCAAGTCCAGCCCGGTTATAGGGCGTGTATGGGTAAGTTTTTAAGCCGATAAAAAACGGGTTTGGTTTTACCATATTAGGTCCGTTGGATAAAAGAATAGATTAAGCCCATATATCTAGCCCAAGCCAGCAAACGATTAGCTCTAATGCAAAGTAAGGCTATAAATGACGTTAGGTGTGAACTTAAGAAGTTAAGTCTCAAGTCGATGCATGATTTAAGACTGCAAATCTAAATATCATAAATGTAATTGTATTATGTTTTCTACTATTACTCAATGAATTAATGATATTGAAGAATTTTTAAGTTATATATTAAAAACTAAGAGGCTGTTTGGTTCATGGATTTGGATGGAATTGAAAGGAATTGGAAAGGCCAAATCCTTTGACCAAATTCCAAATACAATGTTTGGTTCATGGAATAAAACTGATGGAATTCTTTCAATTCCAATAAATTCCTTCACTCGTGGATTTTACATTCCACGGCAATACCCTCGGATTTCAATTTCTATCCGACAAATTCCTTCCCTAATCCAAATTCATTCCAATTCCATGCAACCAAACGCAATCACAAGACATGGTCAAATTCCATTAAATTCCATTCCATTCCTTCAAAGTCGAATTCATTTGATGAATTCCAATTCCATCGAATTCTATTCTACGAACCAAACGCCTCCTAAATGGCAAGACAATAAAATGATAAGAAAAATCAAGTAACATTTTACAAAAACTATGCATCGCTTGTAGTGTGCCATGGACTTAATGTAGGATCAGAGACAAGCCTCAAGTCACATGGCTACTATGCCGATCCTTTTTTTTTTTTTATTAACCTGGATTTCCAACCCGTTATGCGAATCGACTAATTCCAGGGTGACCATCTACTTTGCAGATAGCCCGGAGTCACCGCATTTGAACCTCCGTGGCCACAAATGGGTTTTTTATTCCTCCTTGGATTTGAACCTGAGACCTCCTGGTACTTTTGACCTTTGGGGCCAAGCTCAAACCAATAATGCACCACCCTTGTGGTCTATGTCGATCCTTTTAAAACACTGATGCGATGAAAAGTGACTTGTTATATAGATGGCCTTGTCTTTGTGCACATCTATTCGAATTTTCTTTCCCGGAAGTTAAGCTATTTGATGTCTTGTGTTTTTATGTCAAAGAATAACAATACTAGTCTCCCTGATGTCTATATTCATTTTTATATTGGTTGTCGGGTCAAAATTCATCACATATTGAATAGAACGCTAGCAAAGTCACTTGAATTTTGTGATTGATACACGTAATACAAACGTTTTGCTCTAACATCATCAAAACCTTAAGTTTAATCGGTCCACTCGTCTCCTTTTCGGCCGTCCAATATCGAACATCTTACTTTCGTTTAAACAATTGTCGACAATGCATCTAAAGAGGTACCACACGGAATCAGGATTATGGTAAAAGGTTTGAATTCTATAAAGTTTGTCAAGAAATTGCTATAGAAATGGAATGTTATGTTATGTTATGTCTGTGATTTTAAGAGTTGTTGGTTTTGGTGGTCACTTGGTATGTATTCTTATAGACATAGTGGAGATTTTGTGTGAAATTTGGGAACTTTTGTTGTTTGGTTTATTCTCTTTATGGTCCCTTTAAGAATCATTAATGGTCCCATGAGAATGCAATACATGTACCCCTCATTTTCTTGTTCCACTTTTTCAAATAACCGATTTAAACCATTAATATATATATATATATATATATATAGAGAGAGAGAGAGAGAGAGAGAGAGATGAACGTTCAAATAAAAACCATTCAATTTGTACAAATCATGAAAACCTCATTCAACCAATCATAATTTTTTATTTTGTTCATTTTTTTGTAATTATGAGAGGTTGATTAACCATTTTCATTGTGGAAGTTGTTAATCATGGATATTATCATCTTCATTATTTTAATTAGAGAAATTCATGAAACATTTTCATTAAATATTATATGAAACAATTTCATAACCATATATGAAACAAATTCATAAAAAAAAATATTATATAAAATAATTTCACAAGATTAAATAGTTTAATGAAAAATTTTCATAAGATTAAATAATGAAATCGACGTATGAGGGTGGTTTGTACGATTTGTACAAATGAGAGTGTTTTCATTTGATCGCTCATATCTCTCTCTCTCTCTCTCTCTCTCTATATATATATATATATATATATATATAACAATCTTTTATATGGATTCATGGACTTTCTAAGTCTTTCAATCAATGACTTAATCTTTAATGATCATCTGTACCACGCGAATATGACACATGCTAAACCAACGTTTCGTATTTTATCCACCAACCCCTTCTCGTTTTTCAGTTTTTCATTTTTATAAGAAAACATATGATAATCATTTTATACTGTTGCATGATGAGTACCCGAGAATAAAGACACGTGGTTTTGATTATTTATGGACACAGATTGCGTGTATTAAATATGTTGGTGATCTTAGTGTCATCAAACATTTTAGTGTAATTATGATTTACAAGGGATTAACTTGGTGATAAGGCAAACATATAACATGAGTTAGGAAGTGTAGAGTGCAAATTCACAAATGTTGCCTCTATCACCAGAAGACGGGAGGTCAATGGGGTTGTGCTCCCTTACGGGGTCCTAGGGTCAACGCCCCTCGCAGTAGTCCCACTAACTAAGCATGGATTCAAAAGCTTCTGGTGCCTTAAGAACGCTGGTTTTAAGAATGAGTGATTGCCCTTCTCCAACCCTTACTGGGTTCTAACTTAGAGCTTCTAAGTCAATTTCTAATTCGTTTCAATCTTACCCACAACGAGTTATAACTGTTTTGTAGTTATCTATTAACTGCAAGATTACCCTGTAATCATCGATCTCTCTTATAATACAAAACGATTAATCTAGTGTATATGTATACTTGTGTTTTCTACCTCGAGACCTGAGTGACTTCTTGGATTATCCCAATACTTATTTCGTGAAACCCAAAACATAAATGGTCGAAATATGGTATTTGGAAAGTGTATCAGTATACATTTAAGAAATTATCCAAGTGATTGTAACCATGAAACCTAGATTCTCAACAAAATCATCATTTGCAAGACGATCGATTTTTTTTTCTTTCTCAATATTATTTTTGAAGATTGTAGGATGGAATATGCCATGAGAGAAAATACAATATTGTTCGAGAGTAAATCTCGGATTTGGTCCCTAACATTTGTCACTTGTGACGAAAATCGTCTCTAATCTTTAGTTATTCTGCATTTGTCTTTGTCTTTTGCAAAATCGCTAGTTTTTCATCTCTCCCACCATGCAAGTATTAGTTTCTTCTGTTAAGCCCGACAAAAAGGGACATTTTTAGTCTTTACCCATTTTCTTAAATTTTTGTTAAAAAAATTAAAATTATATATTATTATAAAAAATGTAACAAAAAAGTAAAAACCTCAATCTACCTCCCTCACGCCCCATCCTCTCCCATCTCGCTTCCATGATGCCCCAACTTACCCCCACCCCAACCTACACTTCATTGACCATCCACGCGAACACTAACTGTGAGTTAAACAGATACCCTAACCTTCTTCTTCTCCATGTTGAACAAAAATCACAACCCTCTTCACTAGCCTCTTCTTTGACCCTCCTTCAAACCCGATCAGTGAACCCTAACCCATACCCATGCCCCCACCCTACCCCACCTGCATCTACTCTTCGTCGACCATCCACTAGAACACTGTCGATTATTGTGCATCTATTTTATCTTTCAGTGATGTAGAAGAACTCACAAAATGATACCTTTGATCTTGCTTCTTAGATCTGTCTACGCGAGACTATAGTTGTTGTGACGACGTAAACTGTGTTAGGTGAATCACATCTAAGGGAACTTATGTAGCAAACGTAATTTTTGGAGAACATACGGGAAAATAACCAGGAAAATGTCGGGAGAATTGTTATAATCGTGTTTTTATTTGAGGAAAAGTTTAAGGGTTGCTTTTAAAATGATTTGAATGTTAAGGGGTGTGTTATGAAAAATTTGTTTTAAAATATTAACCACCACTGCCTCTTTTAAAAATATGTATTTATATTGAGATATTTGTTTTCTTCTTGGGTTTTGGGTGGTAAAGAGATAAGAAAGTCGATGAAATATTCTTGGTTTCCTGAATTCGAAGAAACAGAAGCAGAAAAGAAAAAAGCTACGTGATTTTTATCTAATAATTTGATTATATCAACTGATATGTTATTATCAACTGATTGGAATAAGGGTGACATAATCATGAGGGGTGTATTTTAGGATAAGGGTGCATAATCAGGAGAGACATATATTGGGATAAAGGTGACATAATCAGGAGAGGTGTATATTCAAAATAAGTGTGACATAATTAGGAGAGACGTATACTGGATAAGGGTGGTATAATCAACTGTTTGTTAAATGAGATTTTGATCATATGGGAACTGTTATCATATTTGAATGATTCGATAAATTGATGCGATGAGATTGGTTTATCGCATCCTCATGATGCGATAAAATGGTGTTATCGCATCCTTGTGATGCGAGGAAGATGTTTATCGAATTTGCTGGATGCGAGGAGTGGTGTTCATCACATCAGTGTGATGCGAGAAAAAAACGTTTATCGCATCCTTGAGGTGCGACAAGTTTGGGTTATCACATCTTAATGGTGCGAGGAAATATGGTATCATATTTGAATGATGCGATAAATTGATGTATTTGATGCGACAAGTTGGTCATTATGTTATTTGATGCGATAAAAAGAGGTTTGATACAATAAAACATTGTTTACACGTTATCAATTTAAATGTTGGCTTTCCAAAAGTGTTTTGGTGATTTTCACCCTGTAATAACAATCAAGGGAATTACTCACTAGACCTTATGGTCTAACCCTCATTTTGTTTTAAAAAAATGTGCATTACAGGTACGACACATGTGGAAGGTAAAGGGATGGAGAAAATGTGAAGAAAATTGTTAATGCTTTACATCTGTGGATTTTTCGGAAGTTGAATATGTACATGATTTGTGAATTTGGGTTATTCAAGTCATGTAATTATATGAACAAAAAATTTGAAGCTACTTTTGTATGTAGACATTTATGTATATTTGTATTTCATATTATATGAAATATATGTGTTTATGGGAGTTGGGGTGTTACAAGAATGGCCGGGAAAACGGTCAAGGACCAGTTGAAAACAGTCATAGAACGGTTAAAAACAGTCATGGAAAGGTCGGGAACGACTGAGCGGCCGATCGGGTGACTTTGCCTAGGTGACCTAAGTGGCCCCAAAAGTCTCCCCAAACACCCAATGCGATTTCCTAGGGGTTTTTCCATTTCACCCCCCACTCCATTTTCTCTCTTTCTTAGGCGATTTTTCAGCTTGAAGTTCGATTTTGGAGCTTTTTTGGGTGATTGGAGAAGTCTCATGATGGGTTGTAGCTTGGAACCTTCAATTTCATGAGGAGATAAATTTTGGGTATTTTGATATTCGGTTATTTTAGGAATTTAATATTGTGGTTGGTTTTTTTGGGTGCATTTTTAGGTTTGGGTTGAATTCTAGGTTTAATTTAATCTAGCAAGGTGAATTTCAAATTGGTTTGTGAAAACTTTGTACATACTAAAAATGTCAATTTTTGAGTCTTAAAGTAGTCTCCTTGATTTTTTTTATCAAATGTTGTTGAGATTTGATCAAATTGCATCTTTAGTACATTTGATTTCATAAATTTTGAGAAATGCTTATATTTGGGGATTTTGGACATTTAGATAAATTAATCATAAAATATGGTGTGTTGATGATTTGTTATATATATAATGAAGATTTTTGACGTAAATGCATTTTCAGTGTATTTGGTTTTATAAACCGTTCGGAAATTACATATTATTGAGTTATGAGATATTTTGGAAGTACAAATTGTACAATTTTTGTTTGGATATGATTTATCCCAACAATTGTGAGTTTTTTTTTACCAAATCATGTTTTAGAGCATGATTTTGCATAAATATTGGGTAAATGCATATTTTTACTTATATTGACTTTTATTGTGTAGTCAAATGAGTTGCGGAGTTTATTGGTTTGATTTTGATTCACATGAGTTTTGGGGACAACTTTCCAATTTAAATTGCTCAAAGTTGAGTTTTGGACGTTATTTATATTGCATATTTATTTAGGTAATTACTTGTTTTGAGTGTGGTCATTCATTTAGAGTCATGTAATTTAGACTATAATGCTTTAGATTCATACGCATATGAGTCAGTCGTGTTTGATAAGTGACTAGTCTTGATGTTCTTACTTTGTGACCAATGCTCGAGTAGGCATTGCGGTAGTCTCAGTATTACGAAAGTGAACTCTTATGAGTCGGACTCTGGGATCGTGGGTATTTTAAGATTGATGCTTTAACCCTTATGCATTATGGTTTAACTGTTTTGTGTTATCAAGTAGGAAGTCTGGGTTCCTACCTTGAATGCAAGTGGGTATACATTAAAGGTCGAATGAGAACCTTGAGGTGGCACTCAATTAGAGAACGGATAGGTAATAAGATTTGATATCCTTGAGGTGACGCTCGGTAGAGATTGTGTACTAAATGTACTGTGAACTTGAGGTGACACCCAGTACGGGTTGTGAACTGAAGGTATTGAGGACTTGATGTGACACTTGATACAGTGTGTACTGAACTCAGTGGATCTGAGGTGCAGTTCGATAACATTTATATGTGGCATACTTTTGTGTTCCCACCACATTCAAAGGAAACAATCTCCCCCTGTTAATAAAATGTGTTTTTGATATAGAGTTTATCCATCTTTTAGTGTCGTTTTTCTTATGGAATGTTATCAATAATTTGTGGTTTTAAATATTAGACCTTATCCATGTTTTAATCTTTTGGATAATAGAGTTTTATCCATATTTTCAGTATTTGAATATTAAACCTTATTCGCATTTTGTGTAAGTATTGAGTTTTGGTTTCATGTTAAATGGGTGTTTTGATTAATGAGTTTTCATCACGAAAATGGTACATTTTGGGAAAGATGTTGCTTTTATACTAAATACACACATCTTGGAAATGGTGATTTAAATACCAGTCTTTTAGTTTTACTTTTTATATTAATGATGAAAATTGTTTGAACTCACTAGACGTTAAGCCTAACACCTTTTCTTGTCGGCATGTGCATTGAGTCCTCGTTGGGGAATGATACTAGCAACACTGTGATGAGTTTAGTGCTAGTTAGAGCACAAGAATTAGATATTTGAGAACGTCTTCTGTACTTCGAAGATAGCAACAGTTAATGGGTTTTAGTAACACCCATTCTTAACCTAGTACTTATATGAGGTTTGATTTGGAAGCTTCCCGACTTTTAATTTGGTCTTATCTTGTGAATAACTCATTAATCATCTCCTGGAATGAAGTAAACTTAGTGTTAAATAATAGTTTTAAATTAACCGCTCTTTTCAAGATTTTGAGATGTTACAACTTGAGGGTTGTTTCAGTGGCTTAAAGGTTGATAGGGAGAAACTTTAAATCGTTTTGTCAGAAAAAGTGACCCCAAAGAATAACATCTTAGTGGGAATCAAACATGAAACATGATACTTCAACAGGCATCGTCTCGTTGACTTTGCCACTAGGTTAACCACACTGTTAGCATTGTTATATCTAGGGGTGTAAATGATGCAAGTCGAGCTCGAGTATCACTATACTCGACTCGAAACCCAATTTCCAAGTTCGAACTCGACTCGAAAACTCGCGAGTAGTAAAAATCAGAGCTCGACTCGAACTCGATAACTATTTCTCAAGCTCCAACTCGAATCAAGCTCGAACTAGAATCAAGCTCAAACCAAGTTCACCCATTGAAATTTATGAAAATTTAGGGTTTTTCTCTTATAAATTTTAAAACTTAAAAGTGTTCTGTTAGTTTTTACAAAACTAAAGAATCAACTTCAAACTTCATCATCAAAAAGACAAAGTTAGAAATTTCATTCACCTCCCTATCTTTTTATAACATTTTTTCTCGCTTCCTTTACCATCTTTCTTTCAATGTGGGACAATTTCACCAACTTTTTTTATAGTTTTTCTTTGTCTTTTTTTAATTTTGATTTTAATAAAAAGTAATTGATTAAGTTTTATAATTAAAAAATGCATAATTTTATTTAAATATCTAAAAATATAGGACATTTTTATTATTTATATTTTACAAATTTTATCTAAAAAGCTGATTATATTTTAAAGCTAATTATATATAAAATAATCGAGTATCTCACGATCTTTTCGAGTCGAGTATTGGGTAGCTCTACTCAACTCGTTAATATATCGAGTCGAACTCGAGTTCGAGCCGAGCCTGTTCGAGTCGAGTGTTGACCGAGTTGATCTCGAGTAGCTCGCAAGTGATCTCGTATCATTTACACCCCTAGTTATATCTGAACATACTTGCTTGGATCATCATTAATTTGTAAGATTACTGATTGAACTATGTGTGGTTATCATCTGATATTTCTAATCCTCCAATAATATTATATGACATAAGAAGAAATACGACATGATTACAATTTCTATGATCTGATAAAAACTGAAATATCAATTAAAAAATATATAAAGTAATCGAATCTTCGACGTACAAGTGGTAACATTAGCTTTTGTTAGGACATGTCCCCTCAAATCCACAAAAGCTACCGATATGTGTTTCATGTGTGCTTTATGCATAATTATGGATTTACATGAATCTGCCGACAACTATCGCCTTTTTAAATTAGTTTTACATGTGTTTGTGAAATAATAAATAATAAAAATCATGAAAAAATAAATCTGATTTTCATAACAAGTGTCATGCTTTTGTATTTTCACAAAAACAGTACATCAGTTGTAACATGTGAAGTGTGACAGTTTAAAAAGTCGGCATCTTTCTCTTGACCAGGGGTGGATCGAGGTAGAGGCTGTGGGGTCCCATACTATACTCAACTGTCTTGCCGTAATGGTGGAAAAATTACGACTATTGAAGGTGTTTCAGTTGTGATTTGATGTGTGCCATCAACGGCATTATCAAAGGAAAATTGAGAGGTTACAATAGCATATCGAAGGTTAAATTTGAGTTTTGATGGTTAACAAATGGTCAAATACAAAAACCGTAGCTGCAAAATCGTGAAGCCGAGTCTAAAGAAGGGTATTCGCACAATACAGCGAGATACATCTTGATTTTAATATTTCATTTTATTCTTTATTTCGGTCGATGTTATAATATGGTCTTATGTGATTTTGAGAAGGCGGTGATGTTTTATTTTTGAATAAAATATAAATTTGAAAATATCATAAAAATTTGACAAAAATATGCGATATTAGTATCAAATTAACTATTTAAAATTTCTCATTTTTTGTGTAATTTTTTAATTCAATTTTTTTATTATAATTTAATTTAGGTACAATAACGAAGTAATTTATATTTGGTTTAATAATATAAATTTTTTATAAAGATAATAATTAATTATTTTGTTAGAACTCGATAATTATCCTAATTATATTTTATATTTTTTATATTTTAAAATGAGATGTTTATCATCTATTTGATTATGTTTATCCACAGTTAGTTGTACGAATTCAAACATCGGGCTTTAATAAGTTGTATTTATATATAATTTACTTGTAATCTTGAATTTTAAGTAATATACATCAATATACAATACTTTATACATAAAAAATGGTTTTTAAATTTTTTTGTCAAATACTTTATAATCCTGTTATTATTTAGTGCCACCACTGCAAAAACACCTGTTGTCTATACTCTCGGCAACATATGTGTAATGACTCTTCAACATGTTAAAGCTTTCACCACAAATAAAATGACGTTTTTAATAGCTATGTATTTAATCGAGAGTTGCATGAACCATTGATGAATACATTACATCGTTGATCATAACGAGTCACGTTCATTTTCACATCTTATTTTTCACATCTTGTATCTACATACTTTGTTCTCATGCTCGATAGCTTTTCACGTTTTGACATGCAAATGGAATCAATTTGAGTCGACCAAATGTTTACCAAAAAGGACACCTCTGTTGCAGTAATTGTAGAAGACAGTCAAAGGCAGAATTAAGTTGGTTATGTTTTCTACCAAATACACCAAAATTACGGGCTATAAATACAGACAACTCCAAATGAACCTAACACCACAAATTATTTATCAAATTGCTGAGTTTTGAGAGATAAATCGATGTTTAAAGTCCGTTATGAAACTTTCGCCTTTTCAGTACTTTGGAGGTAGCTTTCTAAGACAATATTTGTGTTCTTTACATTGTTGATTGTTGTGTGCGTTCTTAACTGCTCTAGCAAACCCCTACAGCATTTGATACCAATAACATCGATTTAGGCTTCGATTTTGAACATTAAAGTTTCGTGGGTTTGGGTGCCACGCCCTAATATTCCACCCATGGCACGTGACAACTTCTGGGAGGACCGAGTAAGAACTGAACCACCATAAATATACAACTTTCTCAAATCATCGCAAAGCAAGACTTTAACAAACTTAACATCTACTAAACCCAACAAGTTTGTACATCTGAATTTGGATGTTTTTTTTAAGTATAACTGATTTTGGTTTTATGAACATCTAAAATATCTTTTTACGTATATAATATTTATTTACGGCAAATAGAACAAATAAACCACACATCTTTCTCACATTTGGTGATGTTTGAACATTTGACCTCCTAAGATGCCAATGACTCACATACCGCTGGACTAAAGACCCTTTGGTAAAAATATTTTAGATGGTAGTAATCTCAAATTGAAGATTACATCCTCATCTTTTTTTTTCTAATCTCAGCATTAACAGTTCATGAGATACATTGTATATTAGCTTTATGCTAAGTGAGTTCATGATCAATATACGAGCATATATATGGTATCAAAGATACCCATATAGTTTCTAAACATAAAATATGTACTGATACCAAGTGTTAGAATCAACTAACAGTTACCGAAACCATATTTGACTATACTAAAAACTGTACTGAAAACTATATTGAAAAGTATATTAAAAACGGTCATGTATATAATACTGAACATGTGCCAGTGCAATGAAATTTTGAATACTAAGCATTTAAGATCTTGACATTGAAAGACAGTGTCGAGATGGTTTTGTTACATCTAAGCCTACAAATTACATTGATCATTGTATGTACTGATAATATATGAACATACCAAGTGCATAGATACCCTTAAGATACATGTGTTGGTTTTATGCATCTTTACGGTTGCTACCCATATCCAGATACATTATCCCCCAGACGTCCAAAACATTTTCAAGCATAACATGTTTGTACTATAATATTTAGCATGCTTTAAAGACTATAAACCTGACATGCTCCCTTATTTTTGAAAACATTAAACACATCTGAACACACTGTACCATATTTGAAAATACAATATTAAATATAAAAATATCATATAACATCTAAAAAATAACGACTCAGTATTATTTTATGTATCCCAAATTCAAACACATGCAAAAACTTACCTGGTTTGCTTAACCTCAGATCTTGATTCACTACGTGTTCACCTGATTGTAACTCTCTAAAGCTTGACGAGTTTACGTGTTGAATGAAATAAATTTGTATGGGCATTTACTGTAAGAATGAAAGTACGAGGTGGGACAATTTTTGGCTATTGGGCCTCAATGATTGTTGGGTCACGATCTTTCTTCGAGCCGTGGTTTGTTATAAATAGTGGGACCGGCCAAGGACCGGCCCGGCCCGAGACCGGTAAGGACTGGTTATAGGACCGAAATCTGGGACCGGTTATAAATTTGGGGTGTTTCGCGTGACCGGGACCGGGGCCGGTTATGGCCCGGCTTGATTTTAAAAAATTGTAGCTATTTTTTTAAAATGTAGTCTTTATTTTCAAAAAACTATCCGTTTTTTGGCCCTTTTTATGTATTTTTTGCTTTCTAAACACTATATATAAGTGTCTTGGTTGAGGGATTTACATACTAAGTTCTTGATTCGTAAAAAACACAAAAAAAAAAAAATCACAATTATCGATTTCTCGCTATATTTTGTAAGACAATGTAATTTTAATTATAAAAAAAATCACATACATACATACATGCATACATACATACATACATACATACATACATACATACATACATACATACATACATACATACATACATACATACATAGTTATTTATTTATTTTAATATTAGCAAGCCCAATTTTTTTAACTTATGGCTATGGCCCAAATATATCTCTAAGTCCAACATAAAGTCTAACATCTAACATAATAAAATCCAAATGAATCGGCGCCTAAAATCCCTAAACCAGTAAACATTTGACATTGACGGTCTCCAAATTTTGGAATCCCTCAAGAACTCTATCAATCTATCGATTTTGTTAAGAACTCAAGACTAAATAATTGAAGGTTGTGAAGTCGTGGATTTGATTACTCAATACTCACAGTGGAGTTGTAACTTTGTTAATTTATTTATTTTCTAATAGGTATTATATATTTATTTGTTTGGACTTTGGATTGCTTGGATTTTGGACTCAAGAGCTACTTAATTATTACATTTATTTGTTTGGATATTTTGTTTTGTAAAATGGATATTTAATCTAAAATTCTAAATTATATATGTTTTTTAAGTTTAATATTTTAATGTCCATTAAAGGCTCAAACCGCTTAAACCGGTCAGACCAGACCTCCTTTTTGTGGTCTGGTTTGACCGGTCTGGGCACTTGATGTCAAACCGCTCGGTTTGTAAACCGCCATTACGGTTTGGTCTGTGGTCTGAGGGGTTAAACTGCCCAAATTGAACCGCGAACACCCCTAATTGTTTTCCTCTTTGGGATTAACTCTATCAGTGATTTCCCGTTAAGTATGAGAGACAAAAACGATCTATAAACCACAGAGGCAAAAAGGTAATGAATTATAAATCACACAGATGAAATCCGTGATTTCAAAAATACATATAAACTATGATTTGAAGTATTGGGACGAAAATAGCAATTTTCAACATGGATAAAATAATGTAGTTTACTCTCATAAAACTCGTATTTTCCATGAATGAATTGGGCCTAAAAAAGGTCCATGGGCCTTATTTTTTAATTGAGCCCACAATTAGTCCACTGGTGTGGCGTGTATAAAACGCACTGGGCGCATCTTAGCCTCATCTCCTCTCTCTCTCCAAAATCTATATCAATCCGAACTCTCAGATTAAATTTCTCTCAAAGGGTTTTTTGTTCTCCAAGTCTCTTGAAGAAGTTCGATATCTATCGCGCTTGATCATCCGGTAACATTGTTTTCTACTAATTTCATGTTCTTGTGATTCTTAATCTTGGATTTTGTTTCAGCATCTTAATTTTTGGGTGTGCATAAAGTTTGAATTGTGGATGAATTGCTTGAATAGTAGCTATATATTCGATTAATATGAAGAAATAGATCACTTCACATGGTTAACAAACATAAAAATTGCGCTTTTTAGTGCGGGTAGGTATCTAATGTGTTTTTTTAGGTTTGCTCTGATCGTAGATTCTGCTCTTCAATTAGGTTGCTGGAAATTCGATTGTTTGGTTGGCAAGTTCGTTCACTAAGAAGAATAAACATGGTATGCATCTTGTTATTTAATTGTTTATGTTAATTGTGATGTTAAAATCTAGTTTACTGTTGTTTTTTCTGGTTCAAAATCATGGGGGAGAGTGGGAGATATATTTTGAGTGTTGATGTATTATGGACTGACTAATTATGTACTCTAAAATAGACTTGAAATCTTTAGTATTTGGTTGGTGATTCTAATCTCCATTCAGTCTGATTATGGGTACAAGTATTTGATCACCCGCCTAGCCTATTATAAGAAAATATTTAATATTAGAATTGCTACATTTTGATTTTTGAGCGGTTAAGGGGATAAATTGATATGAAACTCTTACAAGTGTTACAAAAGAAAAACATGTTTGTGTAAAAATATAAAATAAAATATTTAGCAATTTTTTTTTTGATTAACCTGGATATCCAACCCGCTATGCGAGCCGATTAAACAATGTTTAGCAATTTTGCACTTGAAAAGTGCTAGCCTTGGATTCAAAGGCGAAAGTGTATCTCTCTTCTTGTGGCAATCGGGCTGTAACTAGTCCTCCAAGTAAGAAGATATTGATGTTGAGTATGTGACAAAGTATTTAGCAATTTCATGCTCTGAGAAGTTCTAGGTTTGACTACAAAAATTATATATACTCATTTAATAAAAAGTATTATATTTGGTTGGATTTCACTTTTTTGAGTGTAGAGAAGGTTAAGTGATATTTTCTTCATAGGTTATTGTATCTATGGCAGATTTGCTTTTTTGTAATGCTCATGATTTTGGATAAGAATTTTCCTTACTAATTGTATTGCTGGTGAGTTGCAGTATTTTGATGGTTATGGCTATCATGGAACATCCTTTGAGCAAACATATCGGTGCTACCCTGCATCTTTTATCGATAAGGTTGGGAATCTTTATTTTTGCTTATTATTTTATTATCCATATGCAAAGGGGACTTTCTACTTGTTCTTTCATTCCTAGACTGTTCATTTTGCTCGGAAACATAGTTTATAAAGTTTTTTCCCAACACAAAGTTCCAAAAAGTTCAAAGATTCTTCTCTATGCAACTTAGGTCTACATTTTGGAATTATCTGTATCAGATAGTTGGGCAGTTGTTTAGGAATGTTGGGAGTACATGTTTTCCCTTTTTGTGTTGAAATATATACATGTGTTCCTGTTGCCCCTTTCACAAGAAGTATGATTATTTTTCAACTTGAAGCCATGTTTGAATTAATGCTTTATTGTTCTAATTCTACAATTGTTTTTTCCCCTTTCAGCCCCAGTTAGAGAATGGTGATAAAAGTGAGTGGTATTTGTATTTTTGTGTTTGTATGTTTTCTCCATTAAGTTCCCTGTCCAGTTACTGACATTTCTTTATTTGTGTTTTAGTTATAATGCCTCCTTCAGCCCTTGATCGCCTTGGTTAG
Source organism: Cynara cardunculus var. scolymus (assembly GCF_001531365.2). Classification (NCBI taxonomy): domain Eukaryota; kingdom Viridiplantae; phylum Streptophyta; class Magnoliopsida; order Asterales; family Asteraceae; genus Cynara; species Cynara cardunculus. The sequence continues at coordinate 37,503,421 of NC_037539.1, forward strand.
TTTACCATACTAAGTTTCTTGAATAAGTATCTTCTATATTATTCTGCTGCTTCACCCAACTCCCACCCCCAGGAATCTGGAATAGAATCTTTATAAGATTCTGAAAACCAAACTTTTGTACTGTAGCTTCTCTTCATATTGATTATCCAATGTTGTTTGAGCTACGCAATTCTGCTACTGAGCGAGTTTCTCACTGTGGGGTTCTGGAGTTCATTGCAGAAGAAGGCATGATTTATATGCCTTATTGGGTATGTTTTTTGGAGATTCATTCTACTGTTTGTTTCTTTCCTTTCCTAAACGTTGGGTCATGTTATTTCACATGTTTGCCTCCTAGACGTTTTAGTTTTCATGCCTATTGATACACATTGATTTTTCATGTAGATGATGGAAAATTTGCTTTTACAAGAAGGAGACATTGTGCGAGTAAAAAATGTGACCCTCCCAAAGGGTACATATGTTAAATTACAACCACACACGAAGGACTTCTTGGATATCTCCAACCCAAAAGCAATGTAAGTCGATGTAAATTGGTCCATGCTATTATGAAGTCTACAGTCCCAAGGTTGCATTTTTTACTGCTTGATATTAATAGACATTGTGTATTATTCGTAGCAAATTTATTTATTTGTGTGGTTATGCATGTCAACCTTCTGATATAATTTTCTGTTTTTTTCATGCAGCTTAGAGACAACATTGAGGAACTTCTCTTGTTTGACAACAGGAGATAGCATCATGGTGGCATATAACAACAAGAAATACTACATAGATATCATTGAATCAAAACCTTCTCATGCAATAAGTATCATCGAAACCGACTGCGAGGTGGACTTTGCTCCTCCTCTAGATTACAAGGAGCCTGAGAGACCTGTAACATCTGTTCCTTCAAGCAAGGCACCAGCAGAAGGTTTGAACACTGCAAACTTGATACTGTATTTCAAGTTCTTACATATTTTTGGATCACAATACATTTTCCTTCTTTGAGCCCCTTTTGTTATTACAAGTTGATGAGGTTTGAATTGACTTGTACATTTTTCTCTATACATTTGTATCGTTAGACACGTAATAATCCAATTGTGAGCATTAACGATCAATTGAGTTAAATATTTGTTTCATATTTTATTTAATTCCTTTTAATATGGTCTGAATATTGTGTTTATGGACTGAATACTGGTGTATTGGTTTCCTTGCATATGATTCTTCATTCTTGTTTCTTAGAAAGTTATTATTATTTCTTCTAATTCCTCCATCCTTTGACGTTTCTTGCAAGTGTTAAACGGAGCAATTGAACATTCTTTCTACTGTTTTTCCTCCTGCCCTTGCAGGTGAGGCTGCTCCAGTTGAGGAGCCAAAGTTTAACCCATTTACTGGATCAGGGAGAAGGTTGGATGGTAAACCTTTGAAGTACCAGCCCCCGCCTGTTTCGTCCTCCACTGGATCTAAAGAAAAGCAACCTGCTGTATCTGGTGGTGGTGGTGTGCAGCCATCTACAGGATCTACTTCACAAAGCAGTTCTCGTCAATCACAAGGAAAACTTGTGTTTGGTTCTAATGCAAACAGTAGTGCAGATCCCCAAAAGCAAAAGGTACTTGGTACATCTTCTTTATAGACTGCAAGTAAGATTTTAGAGAAGTGGATCATCATTCTTAGTCCTCCCATGGATAAATTTGTCAATGTTCTCCTAACGTTCTAGTAGTTTTGGTGGAATATAAATTTTAGCCGCAAATGCTCAAATCTTGCATGAAATAGTTGTCCAATGTTAAAGAAGTGTTATTTGATACCAAATGGACATTTAGTCTCCTATATTTGGTGTCACCCATCATTATTGCCCATGCTCTCAGTAGCGGTCAGTTTATGATCTCTGCCGAACATAATTGGTTAATATCTAGGATTCTGACCTATGGACACTACACCAAGATAACTCTTTAACCCAATAATTCCCCGAAAAGGAATGCCTTTGAAGTAGGTCTTATTGTAGTGGGAAGGATTCTTTGGATTTTAGCATATATTATCAGCATTTTTTGCCGAAAATGTGGAAGAACAATCCCATTTAAAAGGAATTGAAGAAATTGGCCATCTCCAGGCATATCATATTCATAGTTGGTTAGTCAGTAGTTCTAGCTCCATATATCAGTATCTTCAATGATACGGGATAGATTATTACCCTTAATTTCTGTTTATCATGGATCGTGTGGCATTTTGGTTCATATCACCATTGCCTTTTTATAAGGTTTACCTAATCCTGGTTATGTTACGGAGCATGTTTTTTTTCGAACAATCATAAATTTTAACGAGATGCTCTTATTTTACTACAATGTTCTCCTGAGAACTGCAAGACTAACACAAAGAAGGCATAACTTTAAGCAATAAGACATTTTTTGGGTTTGTGCTGTGCAGGAAGTTGCAAAAGAGACGAAAGAAGTTGTGAAAGAAGAGCCAAAGTTTCAAGCCTTCACAGGGAAGAAATACTCACTCAAGGGTTGATTTAGTAGTCAATTATATTATGTTATGTTATGTTTAGTAACAAACAACTTGTAAGTGTTTTATGTGAGTTTGCTGCATTAAAGGTACCAAATGATTATACGAGTCTAGTTCACCACGAACCCTCGTCTCTTTCATGCTTATGCTTATGCTTTTTAATTTGAAGTGAATCGGTAGTTTGTGCTTATGGAACCAACAAGTTGCCATGTCGTCTTGGGGCTCCACAGGTTTATGCCGACCTGGTAAAGCTAAGCGTGGAACTCTGTTCATCCAGACCATACTTTTACCCGTTAGTACTTATTAAAATTTTGTGTCGGTAAACAGGCCCTTAGTCTTAATGTTATCATGTTGCATTTATGGGAACATGCGAAGGATCGTTTGAGAATACAAGTTAAGGTGAGAAGCGGAAAAGGGATCTGGATCCTTGATCACTATTTAATCTCATCCCACCCTGTGAATTGTGTTTGATGCGGGAATTGATCCAGTGCATCTTATTATTATTGTTGATCTTCAATTATGATCGATCCAAGGGTGGGGATTTATTCTTACCTTTTTTATCTTTCTTTTTTGGTTTTAGTTGTAACCATATATGTTAAACAAAATTATACAGTCTTGTTAACCTGTTTTGATATATGTCATCTACATCACACCATCTTCCATGCAAAAGCGAGGATTCTCATCATGAGCTTCAGTAGGAATTTGTCGTATGTCTGACATGACAGTTATTAAGCCCATTAAGTCGTTACTGAATAACTGCTTAGTGTCGCTTGTCTACATCAATTGTAAATGTACCATCCCTGAAAATAAACGAAGTGAATGTATGGGGGTAGATTGTAATCATGGAAACGATGGGTTCATGTTGCGGAGACTTGCTCCTATTTTGCAACATTTCTAAACGTGTGTTAACTTGAACATGGATTGAAAAGTTTACCAAACGTTTTGTTCATTTAAAGTAGCATGACTCGATCATCTCTTGAAAAGTATGATTTTTTCCTTTTAACAACTTCGTTTATTTGCTTCAACAACCCGAACGATGTATAAAGAACAAGAAGAAAATGAAAAGCTAAAAAATTTAAATCCACACGAGAGTTACCTTATCAGGTAACGTTTTCTGCCTTCAAAATAGATTGTTGTTACGCTTGTTTTCCCCGGTAAGCGAACATTCTCTTTCATCGGGTAGGATTTTTGGTCCTTACCATACTCACATGGTAAACACAAGTAACATGTGGTAAGCGTCAACCTGTAAAATTCCACACTTGATAAGTGTTGATTATTATTCAAAATAAAAAAGGCAAATGCATCAAAGATGAATCGAAGTTTGACTTAGGGGTCGTTTACCCAGTAAACGCTTACTCATAGGAGTCAACACTATAATTTATTTTGATGTGTAAGATTTAGTATATCAAAACATATCGAATGCAACAATTTACTGGGTAAGAGTTGCCATCCTCACTTACCGGGTAAGACTCTCCATCCTTCTCATTGCTCTTACCCGGTAAGATTCTTGGTCCATCTCATGTTCATCCGATAAGGAAATTTATCCAGTAAGCACTTACCAAGTAAGTATTTAATAAACAGACCCTTAATTTCTATTTAGTGCAATGATTATTAGTATAAAAACGTTCAATTTTTTCTATTTTTCTACACATGTAATCGGTAACTAACAAATCTCGTAAAAATTGATAACATTGATACCAAACTATCATTGTAATTCTTGATCATATATAAAATGTTACATTAAAATCAACTGATCATGTAGGTCGAAAACACATTTATGATTTAGATAACCATAAGCTAGCTTATTTTTTAGGTACACATTTAGATAACCATAAGCTAGCTTATTGAAACACTACTTGAAGTAGCATTATGAGAGCTTATTGTGACTTTTTTCAATTATAAACTTCATTAATATTAATTATTATATATTACTATTAATAATAACTAAAAATATTAATTATTAATAAATATTAACTAAAAAAAAATTATTACTACATTAATAGATATTAAATAAAATTGATTATTGTTATATTAATAAAATATTAACTTATGAGTAGGAGGGGGAGGGGGTATACGTGAAAATATCAAAAAGTACGAGGAAGACGAAACTATCATTTGCAGGTCGCGCTCACATTTAGGGTTTAAGCTGCAATCGGAGAGATGGCGATGTTGATGCAACGATGGAGCACGACGGCGAAGCGGTTACTTGTCACGGCTGAGCAACGGTACGCATTTACATCACTATCTCCATCCTCAACGCCGCCTGTTCCAGCGCTGTGCGGGAGAGGGGATAAGAGGACGAAGAGGGGGAAGATTTTCAAAGGATCTTATGGAAACTCGAGGCCAAAGAAGGAGAAGAAGATTCAACGCATTAAGGATAAGGTCGAGGTCCCCAGGTCAACCCCTTGGCCTCTTCCTTTTAAACTCATCTGATTTCCATAATGTAAGCCCTAATTTCAGTATGACTGTAATTTTTCAAGAATTCTGGTCTTGTTGATGTTCTGTAATCAACTATTGGTTTTGAAATTTGATACAGTTTATCGTTCAAATGAATAATCCACTGATCATTTTGATCTGCACACTATATCAACATATGTACATTTGATTTGTTTGAAAAATCAACTGTACGGATGTTCTTGTTGATGACTGTCATTGATATGATGTTTGATTATATATAATTTACTCACCGGTGGTTTTGATTTAGAAATTGTGTAGGTTAGATTTGCTGGAAGAGTGAAATGTAAATTTGAAAATGTCTAGAGATGTTCTTGTTGATGAAATATGGATATGCAATTTGAATAAGTACATCTTTCAAATGAATAATCCACTGGTTGTTTTGATCTAAAAGTTGGAAAATAGAATTAGGTGATTGAGCTTTTGGGACTGTTGCATGAATTTCTGTGTCATCAAGAAGAAACAATCTGTGACTTGAACATGAAAATGGTTTTTCTCTTGCTTGCATTAATGGTAGTTGCTTGAGCTATGTTCATATGCTACATCTGTGTTTTAAGTTTAAGGTCTTGTTTGGCAACCATAAGCTATCTTAATGAAAGAACCCCGCTTGTTGAAAGCCACTTCAACTCTTCGAGTAATGTTTCAATTAGCTTCAAGGGTTTTTTTGTTCTAATTATGCCCCTTGTATTTTTTTTAATTAATTTTCGGTGTGTCCGTTTAGGTTATTTTACATTGGCATCTAGCCATTGATGAACAACTGGATATGAATCAGGTTTTATTTCAGACTTTCCTCAACTCTGATTACAACCTCAACCAACAAAAACATATCTACTGCTACTACTACGCCAATATCCAAGAGACTGGTCCTCTTCTAGTTGACAGAATCTTCCAGAATGCATATTCTCCTATTTATACTCCCAAAAGCACCGACTTAACCACCATTACTGACCTCAAAGGACTTGCGCCCTAAAAAGGCCATTCTTCCCTCCCTACTTCCTTCTTCAAGAAACTTAAACTGTATTTCAAGCTTATCAGCCCGATAGCTAGTTTTTACCAACATGACTAGTTTTTCATTTAACCTAATCAACTAGCTTTTCAGTTAACAGTAGGCTTATCAGCTAGTTTGCCGAACATAACCTATGTAGTCCTCACCGCATAAGGTAGGTGTAATACAATCAGAACCTCTTGGTAACCAAACAGATCCGGGAATATATCACAAAGTTGGAAATTTTGATATGTTTTTGGGTTTTATACAAGCATATAAACGTATAAAGCCCGTAGAAATCCAAGATTGTCAATAAGGTGTTGCAGCATGTATAGGAGTGTAAAGTCCTAGTCCTACTCATTTCCAGAACCAATATGGGATCTCAGCTTGTAGCGGGTCTTTATCCTTGTGCTTAGCTGCTTTTATTTGTAGGTCATCTCTGCATCTTGAAGGCTATAGGCATCCAAGATCCTCAAGAATCTGTGGGACGAATTACTAACTACTAATAGCAAACATGAGTTTTGTGCACGTTGTTGGATCTTACCCTTGTGCGTATCGGCTTATATCTGCAGACTGCACTGCATTTCAACAACTTAAAGACTGTAGCCATTCTAGGTTTTCAACAAAGTATTCAAGCACGTAGAGTGTCCTAGTTCTAGCGCTATTTAGAGATCACTTGGGATCTTGGCCCATAGTGGGTTCTTACCCATGATGCTTAAGAATGTCACCTGGTCCTAGTGCTAGTCGGTTCTAGAGCAAATATGGGATCTGTACACGGTGCACATATTTGGTCCTTACCCTTGTATTTACTGGCTTTGATTAAAACATTACTACAACTTAAAGATCGTAAGGTATTCAAGATTCTCAAGAATGTATTCCAATCTGTGTTCCGGAGTAGACGTCATATTCATTTTGATTAACCTGGATATCCAACCCGTTATGCGAGCCGACTAATCCCAGGCAACCACCTGCTTTGCGTGTAGCCCGGAGTCACCGCATTTGAATCTCCGTAGCCACAAGGGGATTTTTATTCCTCCTTGGATTCGAACTTGGGACCTCCAGGCACTTTTGACCTTTGGAGCCCAAGCTCAAACCAGTTAGGCACCACCCTTATGGTTAGGAGTAGACGTCATTGTGGTTAGCATTGGCAGCTTCTATTTGTAGTCCATTCCTACAACCAAAGTCACCCCAAGATCCTTTATAATCTACTACAACATGTATAGGTTTGGTTTCTACTCGATTTCAGAGCCTATATGTGACACTGCACATAGTATTGGCAACTTACAGATATAACATGCGATAAAAGATTTGCACCGTGAACGTGATTTAGTGTTATTCAGGTAACTTCACAGATTTTATTTTTCGTTTTGCAAGTTGGGGGTCGTCACATGAACAAGGCGTAGAGGTAAAGTCTGCGTATATCCTACCGACCCTAGACACTATTTCTATTATAACTTTGGTTTTAATATGGTTTTATGTGGTTTTGAGAAAGAGATAATGTTTTTATTTTTGAATAAAATGTAAATATGAAGATATCATAAAAACAATATTGATATTAGAATCAAACTAACTATTTAAACTTTCTCGTTTTTCTGTGTATTTCTTTAATTAATTTTTTTTATTTTTGGTTTAATAATATAATTTTTTATAAAGATAATAATTAAGTATTTTGTTAGAATTCAATGATTATTCTAATTATATTTTAGTTTTTTTTATATTTAAAATGAAATGTTTATCTTCTAATTGATTATGTTTATCTGAAGTTAGTTACACAAATTCAATCATGAAGCTTTAATAAGTTGTACTTACGCACAGTTTACTTGTAATATTGAATTTTAAGTAATATGCATCAATAAACAGTATTTCATGCATAAAAAACGGTTTTTAAAAGTTTTTGTTAAATGCTTATAATATAGTATAGATAATCAATTAGGGGGATAACCAAGTAATTCCTTCTTTTTTCTAATTAAGATATACATAAATAACACAAAATCTTCATGTAAAATTATAACTCTTATTAATATTAAGTATTACTTATTATTATTATTATAACGCTTTAACCGGTTATCCGGGTACTTAAATATTTAAAATTTTACATCTTATCTACCAAAATGAGAGTTTTATGAGTACGTTACCCAAAATAGAAATCAAATTAAAGTACGTTACTTTTTCATACAATTTACCCTAAAATTACAAGAATAAAACCTAAAAACAACACCGATTTAATTTATGAATCATTTCATCCCATATAGCAGTTTCTGAATCAAGAATGAATAGTAGGGAACTAGGTTTTTCATTTCCTTTAAGAATTTGAATTTGGTATCATCAATAAGCCAAAATTAAAACAATTGAATAGACGTAAAGGTATTATTTGGTAAATATAAGCCGACTTATTTTTTATGTACATGTTTGGATGACCGTAAGCTATTGAAACGTTACTTGAAGTAGCGTTTTGAAAGCTTATTGTAACTTTTTCAATTATAATTCTCTTTAATATTTATTACTATTAATAATAAATAAATTTAATTACTAATAAATTGTAGAATTAAAAAGATAATAAATTGTAAACCATAGAAACAATAACAACAATTTTAAATACAGGGACTAAAATAGAAAATTTTAACAAACCATAGGGACTAAAAAGGGAATTCCGTTGCCGGGACTTGAACCCGGGTCTCTCGGGTGAGAGCCGAGTATCCTAACCAACTAGACTACAACGGATTTTTGTTTTATTTTTGTTATATTTAATAATATAATAATTCTTTTAATATTATTTTAAAAAATCAATAAAATTTATTAATGAATTTATTAGTAATTATTAAAATTTATTGATCAATAATTATCAATGTTCTAAAATAGTAACACATTGTGATGGTGATAAGACGCGTTATGCCAAGTTAACCTCATAGCATGACTTGCGATAGGGTGTGTGATGACGTGTTGCAGACGAGTCGGGCTCAAGGTGTGTGGGTTTTTAAAAAAAATATTTTTGTATTCGTTTTAGTTACTAGAAGCGTATTCGTGCAATGCAGTGAAATAAATCGTGATTTTAATATTTTATTTTATTTTTTATCTCAGTCGATGTTATAATATGGCTTTATGTGATTTTGAGAAAGCGATGATGCTTTTATTTTTGAATAAAATGTATGTTTGAAGATATCATAAAAATTTGATAAAAATATACAGCTATTAGTATCAAATTAACTATTTGATATTCCTCATTTTTTTGTAATTTAATTTATGTACAATAACAAAGTAATTTATATTTGATTTAAAAATATAATTTTTTTATAAAAATAATAATTATTTATTTTGTTGGAACTCGATAATTATTCTAATTATATTTTAAATTTTTTATATTTTAAAATGAGATGTTCATCCTCTATTTGACTA
>NC_037539.1:37513990-37529179 GCF_001531365.2 Cynara cardunculus var. scolymus
TTGAGTTTTAAGTAATATGCATTAATAAACAGTATTTTACGCATAAAAAGTAGTTTTAAGAGTTTTTGTCAAATGCTTTATAATATAATTTTGTCAAATGCTTTATAATATAATATAGTATAAATTATTTTTTTTAATTTAATTTAAGTTTGATAATGTAATAATTTATTTTTGGTTTAATAATATAACATTTTATAAAGATAATAATTAAGTATTCTCTTAGAATTCAATCATTATTTTAATTATATTTTAGATTTTTTATATTTAAAATGAGATGTTTATCCTTTATTTGATTGTGTTTATCTGCAGTTAGTTACACGAATTCAAATATGGGATGAAATCGGATAGTGATGAACGAGTTTAAGAGTTTTTAAGAGTTTTTAAGAGTTTTAAAAGTTTTTAAGAGTTTTAGCCAAATACTTTATAATATAGTAAAGATTATATAAAACTGATGGCGTAATCTCATTAACTAAAAAAACATGAACACGAACTGAAGATTGAAAATATAATCATCAAGATTGGAATCAACTCTTCAAGCCATCATTGCTTAAAAGAAATCGGCCTGATTTCGCACTTTTGATAGAACATCATTTTTTATATATAGCTGGCACATGCACACATGCACACACACTAGTTGTGTGTACGTACAATGCTGCTGGATGAAAATTGAAGGAGAAATGTGCAATTTACCGCACAGGGTCCCACATATACTTAGGGCCGGTCCTAAGTTTTTTGATGCCTTGTGCAAAAATAATAAAAATGTCCCTAAGCCTATTTTTTAAGTCAACGAAACATGCGATTTTTTAACGAGTTTAAAACCTATTCAAGTTAAGTGTCTCATCCCCATATTGATTTTTATTAATTTTATAATAAAAAAAAAACAATATGGGGGGGGGGGGCGGGCATAAAAACCAAATCCCCGAATACAAAATGTAGAATGATAAAAGAAAAATCCTGGATTAAGATTGTATTTCATTCTTTTCCAGCTTTCCTTTTTCCAAATTGAAATTAGAAAAATAGAAATTTTATTTCAATTTATAGGACTTAAAAAACAAGGAAATCTATAATTAGTTTTCAACTAAAATAGTAAATTACATTCAATTATTGTCATAGTAAGTAAAAAATAAAACTCAAAAGTTACAAGTCTAATAACTAAATGCTAAGAGATTATCTATTAGCAACTTAATAAGTTTAATGGAACTAACAGCTTATTCGCTTAACTATGCATGATTGTTTCGTAGTGACTTGATGATATAGAAAGTGATTTATTCAGTAAACTTCTAGGGGAAGCTTTATATAGAAAGTCAAGTTTTTTTCTTTTCCAAACATGTCCCTTCCAACTAAAAAAACGCTCCTTACATCTGCGAAAAAACTCTCCTAAACAAAAAAAAATTCCAACTTATACAAACAGATTAATTCATACAGACAACTTTATACAAACAAAAACTTTTTCGACTTTCCAACTTTTTCCAACAATGTGCATTCAATATTCATCACTACTAGGCTTTGGGTTTGTTTTTATAGTTAAAGCTCAGTTGTCCAATTCCCAAATTATTAAACTCAAAATTAGTAATAAATGACAACTTGATGCCTCTTTAGACTTTGATGCCCCTTTAGACTTTGATGCCCTGTGCGGCCGCACGGGCTGCACGTGGCCAGGGCCGGCCCTGCATATACTAAAATCGAATCACCTATATATATATATGATAATATTTTTAACTTTATAAAAAGTAAAAACAAATTAAAAAATAAAATGACCAAAATACCTGATGAGTTAACTAGGGTTAATGAATTTTGCTTGGATGGGGAGTGTAGGTTCAAATCCATATTTATTTTGATTTCAGGATCAGGTACTATAAAAATTATAAACCATGACCACGCAATCAATCGACTTTAACAAGACAGAATCAAAGCGATTTAATACAGATAAGTACAAAAATGATAGAGCATCGTCTTTTATGTGAAGAATCGAAAGTTGAAATTTAAGGGTCCGTTTGTGTTTGACAGAATGTTTTTGGGATACTAGAAGGGTAATCGCGTAATGTAACGAGATATATCTTGATTTTAATGTTTTGTTTTATTCAATCTCTGTAGATGTTTTAATACAGTATGTGGTTTTGAGAAATGGATAATGTTTTTATTTTTGAATAAAATAAAATTTTGAAAATATCATAAAATTTCGAAAATGAATATATCAATATTAGTATCAAATTAACTATTAAAAAGTTATTGTTTTTTGTATAATCTCTTTAATTCAATTTAGTATTATAATTTATTTAAGAGTCAATAACTAAGTAATTTATTTTTGATCTAATAATATAATTTTTTTATAAGGATAATCATTAAGTATTCTGTTAGAACTTAATGATTATTCTAATTATATTTTAGATTTTTTATATTTAAACTGCAATGTTTATCTTGTATTTGATTATGTTTATTTACAGCTAGTTACACGAATTCAAACATGAAGCTTTAATAAGTTGTACTTACGTACAATTTATTTGTAATCTTGAATTTTAAGTAATATACATTAGTAAACGGTACCTCATGCATAAAAAATAGCTTTTAAAATAATTTGTCAAATGCTTTATAATATAGTATACATTTGGATTTCATGAAATGATTTGGAATTGTGAGGATTCTGAATTACAAGACTTTTGAATTTTTATATGTTCAGTTTGTAGAATTAGGAATTAAATTGTATTACATTTTTTACAAAAACAAATTACAAAATAATCAAATTAAATTATTTATTACAAAACAAATATTTTAAATATATTATTACAAACCAACCGAAAATATTTTGAAAAAAAAGGAAAAAGAAATTCCGTTGCCGGGACTTGAACCCGGGTCTCTCGGGTGAGAGCCGAGTATCCTGACCAACTAGACTACAACGGATTCGTGATTTACTTTCTAGAACAATTTAAATAGAGACACGTCAAATTACCTCCTTAAATTTTCAAAATTTTAAAGATTTTTTAGTTAAACTTTACTAATTATTACATTATATGGTTGGGTTCATATGAGACAAAAGGTTTTTCGTGAGACCCGTAAGACCAATTTATAATAATTGATCAACTTTATAAGCTAATGATTTAATGGTCTAAAGTTGTATGGTGATAATTTTGTGATTATGAATGTTCAGATTGTAGATTCAATCCAAAGGTTGAGAATTGGTCTTACGGGTCTCACACGATCTCAAGTCTTACATTATATTCAGTAATTTAGTGTTCGATTTAGACTTAAACATCCATGATGATCTCCTGAATCAAGAAAGACAATGAATTTACAAGATCTTGATCCGGATGCATCTTGATCTATCAAACGGAGCAATTCGATTCCAGTCGTAGTTGGCTTGTGAAGGGAACGAGGTAGGGTAGCCAAAGCACCCAGTTCCTTTTTCTTGTTGAAAATTATAACCGGCTGTTAATGAAAGTCGTTTCGTTAGGTCAATATGTATTAGTTTTTAAACAAACACATGTAAAATGGTTATTGCAAATCTGGATATTGAAAAATTAAGATAATCGATCAGTTTAAAGTTATCAATAATACATTATTATACACCATTTCAACAATCATTCTTCTACATAAACTTCTAACAGTCTTTTTCAAATGTGATTGCTTTTATCTGTAAAATTATAAGAATTCCATTTCTATCCGAAATTCAAACTCTAAATAATCAATATTTAAAACTGATCATTACAATTTTAAGTTACATTAATAACTTTGGTAGTTGCTGAATACTTTGGTGCAGAATGATTAAGAAGTTCTCATTATATAGTGCAAAATGAAATATAATTGTTTGGTAATTGTTTACAATGAAATTAAAGCCTATATGGTTAAAAGAGACCTATGATACAAAATCATTTAACGAGTTTTAAAATAATAACTTCACAGTACATGAATTACACTTGACGTGACCGTAACGTGACCGTACAATAAAACTTGAATAGTTCATTAAGTAGTTATATCATGTCATCTAAACGTGCATCGTATCGATTAAAACGCAAAAAAACTCATTGTATCACATGACTTTAAGAACTGATGCACAAATTGATTTTATTATATGATCGATGATGAGATAAACAAAGCTAAAGAAACCAAAATTTTGTATTAGAAAACCAAGCACCAATTAAGCTATCTCTTCCCTCTTGGCTTTTAGCACAAGATGAGAGACTTTTCTTCCCTACCCATCTAAAATGTTTACCCTTTTGCCTAATATCCACTCGGAAACGAGAAATAACCGTACTCCGATGATATCCGATTTGATGTCATAACGTAAAAAACTGTAGATCCGCTAAATGGGGTTAGGATTAGCGGCAAAAAATGCTAAAGCTCCAACAAACGGTGCATTAATGTAGGTTGTGGGCTCGGATTTTTTGAAATCAAATCGATCATCCTCATACTCATCGTCTTCCTGGGGTCCACCGACCAGGGCCCCAACCAAAACGTTTGGGTTGGGATTGGACGAGTTACAATAAATGGAGCCTTCTTTACACCCGATAAATTGCGGATGGTCTTTGATGGAGGGTATGGACGAGCCTCGATGATGAATCCGTTGCGGATACCTATCGCTATACCCTACCATATACGACATTCCCTTGGGGTTTTCCCCTAGGATGTAATCCACTTGGCGTTTGGCGATTACACGAAGCTTAGTGGGTCCCACGCTTATGGTACCGCAATTTATGGAAGTTGAGGATCGCTCTAGGTAATTGGCGTAAGTTAGTAGGAGGAATGTGATTGAAGTTGAATGTTGTAAATTGCTTCCACCCGGTCGGTAAATTAGGCCTCCCGGAGTGTATGCAATGTGAGAAGAGGACGATTCGGGTATTAGTGTGCACATGAAGCTATCCGCAGATGCTTTGTAAGACTCCAGATCATACGATTTACCTTCCAAAACTTCCTGCATTCAAAATCGAAAGAGGATTTGTGATGAAAAAAATGTTGTTATGTTATGATATATTTATACTTTTTTTCTCTATTTCCTATTTTAGCCCATTTTTTGAGTTTATTGAAAAAACTTCATTAAGTATAGATGCTATATGCTAGCTTTTTGAAAAGCTACTTGAAGTAACGTTTCAATAAGCTCTAGGCTTTTTTGTAATTATTTTTTCAACATTTTCTTTAGGTACACTGTTATCAAGCTTATGAGCTAACTGATGAGCTTATTGGATCCTTAGCAATTCATGCAAGGATTTAGTCATTGGAGGTTTCTACTACAACTAACTTTTCAGCTAACACGACTAACAACCATTTTTTCAGCCAACAACTTTGGCCAAAACTAGTTTTTCGGTTAGTTTGTCAAGACATGACAAGTAAATAATATTTGTAGTCATATTTTTTTCGTTAACCAAACAAATATAACCCATAATATTAAAATTGAAAATGATCAAAACCAGTCTAAACATTTTGATTGTACGGATCCACGCCAAAAACATAAAAAGTATAAAGGGAGTAAGGTTTGATTGTACCTTGGAAACAAGAACATTAAGGCCAGCATGCTTATTGTCCCATCCAAACTCATTAATATTTTCATCAGCACCCAAACTTTTAGCATTGCTTTGTATGTAATCCAGGTATCTTTCATCCCCAGAAGCCCTTCCTAACCATGCTGCTCCCCATAACAACTCATCCTGCCAAGTACCATAAATGTATATATTTTCACACAAAAAAATTTATGATTGCTTTTTAAATGTATTTTTCAAGAATATAGTTATATATATGCTTGCCTGATATCCATCAAAATCACAGTAAAATGGGCAAGCACCATCCCTAATGTTTGTGTTATCGCTGTAGGCCCCCCTGTAAGTATCAGCATAACCAAAAACTCTGATAGCTGTTCTTAGGAGGGTGTCCGAGTAGCCAGGATCAGAAGACCGGAATGCCATGGATGAAGCGGCTAAAGCCGCTGCTGTCTCTCCAGCCACATCGGAAGCTGGATTTGGTGCTTCCACCATGTATACGGTCCGAGCCGTGTCCATATCCTCTGGCCTTTCCCAACAGTTATGGTCCTTAATTGGATCACCAACCTACAATAATTTGGAAATTAATTATGCACCCAAGTTTCTAGATTCTAAAGTAATCTATTGGAATTTAAACATTCTAAACTAATAGGACTTAAAAAGTTACATATGTTTTCAATACAAGATACCAAAAAGAAGAATCAAGGTTCTTTTTTGAAAAGCAGAGGAAAAAAGTCTTTTTAATCAATAGTTTGTTTCTTTCACTCAAACTTGACAACTACCAATTTTCTATTAAACAAAGACCTACCTATAAAAAAAACTTGCCTTTGGCAATCCGAACACTCGTGGTTAACCAAAAAAAGAACCTACTTATAATTTTATAACAATTTAATATAAATTTTAACCGTTTAATTAGACCTACAATTGAAGCTAAAATGGTAAGCAAATTGGTAGGTCTTTAATGGCTTTCTTCCAATTACCATGATATTTGATATCTTTGATCTAACTGCTTTATGGGGTCCATCTACAGAATCGGTGGCACCTACGGATTGATGATCGATAAACTTTTGCCCCTTGATACCAGTTAAAGAAATCGGAGGGAGGGCCCAGATATTATTAGGTTTGCCCTCACGGGTTCACTTTCAAACAAAATATACAGAGCTTAGACTCACGGGTCGTTCTCTAAAACCATTCAACTCCAAGCAATACAGACAGCGTACATCGTTTAAGATATATGCTATGTATAGATAGTAACACAAATAAATAAAGGAAGATATTATTTGTATTCTGAAAACATATATTTATCCTTTAAAAGCCAAACCAAACCAAATTAACCCAATAGATTGTTAATGGTAGGATGTATGCAAATTATTCCTCTACCCATTATTGTTTTAGTGAAAATAGTCGGTTTGCGAACGAAAATGAAAACAAACATACTGACAGCCAACAGATGAGAGTGTATGCAAAGAAGCAACAAGTGTAGTGAATAAAACATACATGTGTCAATGAACAAAGAAAACAGAGAGCCTAGTACCGACAACTACGACAAGAAGAAAAGTTAAAACCAGTACACAACAAACATATTACATTAGTAGATAAGTTAGACAAGACAAGATCCTTAGGAGAGTAGCTAGTGCTTCTATCTACCTTGTATATGCTACCAGTTCTTTTAAATTTCTCTAATGTAGGGTCCTATATACGTTAAAGAAATTGAACATATGCAAATAATATATCTTTAGATCTTTAGAAAGGAAAAGAAAGAACTGAACCATGCATGCCAATTACTATATACCGTTATGTTATCAGTTCATATGTGGATCATCATTATTGGTTGCAAGACCGAAAATTCATTTCAATCATATGGAAGGAGATCACTTAAATAAACTTCTTGGACAAGTAAACAGACATTCCAAACACCGTGGTCTCACGAAATAAAACGGAAGAAAATATATTGAATAGATTTCCTGAGTAACTAATTCCTCAAGCTTTCATCTTAATATCAAACCACAATTTGTTGATGCACCCTCATATATAGCTTAGCTTGTGATTTGCTGTTTTTGGCCCTCGAGTATTTTATACATATTAGTAAAGAGGCATGCTAAGTGTAACTCATCAGTCATCACTAACAAACCATAGTATCTAACTTGTGAGTTTTTAAGATACATGCTTGGACAAAAGTGTGGTTGCTGTGGAGGCATTTACAAGTGCATAGATCATGTGTTTTATACCATCTAAAATATATTTTGGAATTTTTTAATGGAAAATGAATAAAAGTAAGTGATTAAATTTTCATATTTTTTTAATTACAAATTCTAAACAGAACAAGCAATAGATAATGTAAATCAAACAAATCACATCTAGGGTTTGGGAGGGGGAGATGGATCGTAGTCTTGTCATCTACCCAAAAAGTAAAGTTATCTCCATGAAACCACCTATTGAGAAAGTGTTTGTAACAGGTTTTAGTCAAGATGTGAGTGCTTCAAAATGAGTCGTGTTTGTAAAAAATCAACAAATTAATCAAAGATGCCTTTCCTCTCAAATATAATTACGGCTGCATAAATTTGCACCTAAGGCATCAATTACAGACAAGATATGCTTAATTGTAAACGAATTGAGACAAACATAAATTAAGTTTAAAAAAGGACAAAACCCAACAATAAATATTAGGAGGTAAACTCTAAGTTTGAGAAACATGGAAGACATTTTCCAGTGCCCAGAGACAATAAAGGTGGTGCATTGTATCTTACAATTTTAATAAAAATAAAACCAAATAAACAAGACCATGTTAGATGATATGTCACGGATTAAACTAAAAAGATGTTGTCATTCTCCAGGCTTTGTGCACCGAATACCCGCTAACGGATTTTCATAGTTGGGTAGTGGATAGCCCATGCGTATGACGACATACATGTCAAGATACATGTCAAGACTCCAGTTTTGCAGTTGCAGATACACCCTGCACCATATCACCTCACTGCTTTCATGGCCAAATTTAACTTATATATTATTATCATATTTTACTATTTTGTTATATTTTTCCTTTTCAGGACTAACATCTTTCTTGAAATTCAGATATTTAGAATCTAAAACTACCTAGAAGTCTAATTACACGAGACACCAAATTACATGACATACAAACCAATATAATATTACTGACATGGGTTTTCTTTTTAATTTTAAAGTTTCAAAAGAGACAAATTTGGTTATATCCAACCCATCTTTATGTTAAATATTATCAAGAAAAAGTTTATTTGGGTCACGTTAAAGGTTATCTATTTGTACCATCCCAATTAATAATAAGACAAAACTTGGATTTATCTGTAAAGCTTTCCCGGCATTCTAGTTATGGAATTTTTTTATCTGACTTTTTGTTACAAGTCAACAATCGTTCCCAACAAAATACACAAATTGAACACTGCATTTTGTAAAAAGGTAATTTTGTATGAGCAGTGAAAACATAGAAGAGGAAAATTTACTGCTTTTTGGTCATTTTTAATACTAGTTCTCCATCTTTGTAAATCAAACTCTTTACATCTAACATGAATTTCTAAGACCATATTCTATTGAAAAGCACCAAAAACATACATCTAGGTATGCTCAATTCAACCTACAAAAGTTTTTAGAGCAGCTCCAACGGACAATTGAAGACACCGGGTATTATATATCATGAAATGTTAGCTTTTTAACTTTTCAAATATATCAATTATTGTAGTTTTATGTGCCTATGACCATGAGCATTATTAATAAAAATTCAAGTCCGACACCGGTATTATTTATCATGTAGAGCCACATATAAAGGAGGTTCAACTACTGCTACACCGCTTCACATGTATTACCAAATTATCCTCACCTACACCCAACTATTACACCCGCCACTACTAATTTAGCAGTTAATACTACCACAAATGCAACCACTAATCATACCTGCACAACAATTCGGTCTGGTGGTTTAAGCAATACTAATTAGCGGTTAATACTACCACAAATGCAACCACTAATCATATATGTACAACAATCCGATCTGGTGATTTAAACAATACTAATTTAGAAGTTAATTATTACTACCACAAATGCAACCACTAATCATAACTGCACAACAATTCGATCTGGTGGTTTAAGCAATACTAATTAGCGGTTAATAACCACTAATCATACATGTACAACAATCCGATCTGGTAGTTTAAGCGATACTAATTTAGAAGTTAATTATTACTACCACAAATGCAACCATAACTAATCATACCTGTACAAAAATCCGATCTGGTTGCGCCACCATCTTGAGCAAATAATCAGTGGACCACCTAATCGCCACCAGCGCATTCCTCAATTCCGGCGGCGGCATCATTTCACCAAACTCAATCACACTCCACGCCAGCATCGTCGTCGTAAATGCCATAGGGAAACCAAACTTGACATTATCTCCAGCGTCATAGTAACCTCCCGTGAGGTCGACATTGACGGCCGAACCGTCTCCAAGTCCCGAATTCCCGCGCCAATTGATCCTCTGGTCGTTAGGAAGAAAACCAGATCTCTGGCCTTCAAAAAACATGATTGATTTGGAGAGCGCTTCGCCATAGATAAGGTAACTGGAATTACAGAGAGAGAATTGAAGAATTAGAAGCAAAAATGGGAAGAAGAAGAAGAAGAGATGCTTCATGTTTTCTTTTTGGCGCTTAACGTATAACGGAGGGAATGTGTATTTATACCCCCTTTTCCTTCCAACAAATATAAATTAAAAATAATAATTAAAATAATTTAATTTAGAAGGTTTTAAATATCGAATTAAATATATATATATTTCGGGTTTTATTCTGTTTATTTAAATGGATTAAATTAAATATAACTGAAAGTAGAAGGAAATTAATTACTGTTTTGTTAATTTTATATTCAAAATTAAGTTATAGATTTTATTTTGTTAGTAAAAGGAAACAATATTACCGTTACAGTTAGTTTTATACTAAACGTATTTATTAACTATTATTTTTTTCTAAAATTGTATTCTTTTTTCCGTTAATCAATCAAATATTTATATTATTATAACAATGATATTAAAATTTTATATTATTTAATATAAAATATTAAGGGGTTGTTTGATAGTTGCTAAATGGTTTGATATAGAATGAATAAGTTGTCAGAATGATTAAGATGCTCCCATGATGTAGTCAAAATGAAATATAATCGTTTGGTAATTGCTTACAATGAAATTAGGGTGCTGAATGGTTAAGAGATGCCTAAGATGTAAAATCATACATAGAATCATTAAGAGACAGACTTTTTTTATACTATACAAGATTCACCTTTTAATAATTTAGAGGCCGCCTCTTAATAAAACTATTAAGAGGTAAACAAACAATCCCTAAGTAATTTTTAATAAACTCTTAATTTTGAAGTTTCATTGGTTTTATTAGAGAATATTTAACAATGATATAAGTTACAGTTGATCGTTACATATTAATACAATTTGAATAAATAAGAGTTATGGTTCCAATTATAGTTTATCGATGAAAAAATTGTATGACAGTTTGAAGTCCAATATATTTAAAATCCAACATATTTAAACGACTCCACAAATATGTTCGATTTACACCAACAACAAATAATCAAGAGATCGAGATCGAGAGCGAGACCGAGAATTCTAGAACAATTGAATGAGAGATGAATGAAATAACTTTTAATAACTCATGAATATCAGTTTGAATCTCACCTTGAGAGGGTGAAGACATGAGTGAAAGTTATCAAAAGTATCTTCGAAATATGAAAAGAAAAGATAATAATGTGCATTGGTAACTTACACTATGTGTTATTTTAATCGTAGATTAAAAGATTTTAAAACTAAATGCATAAAGTAGTAGTACTTAATGCATTATGAGTTATTTTTAAGACTTTTAAGACTTTACACATAAATGCATAGTACTTTGTGCATTAAAAATTGTTCTTAAGACTTTTGATAAAATTTGGTTTATAAGATAGTATAGATTAGAGTAAATTATATTTTTCATCCCTGTGGTTTATTAAAATTTGCAATTTTTGTTTCTATGATTTAGAGATTATGATTTTCGTTACTATGATTTGTAATTTATTCCTATGATATTTATCGTGAAAAGCTGATAATCTTTACGGCATAACATGCATGATATTTAAATAGCATCAACTTTAATGGTTAATATAGGAGTTTTGTAAAGAAGAGGGGGTAACCTGACAATTTATGATACTTAAAGGACCTAAATAGATAATTTTTAGTTTTTTTTCAACAAACGTCACGGGGAATTGGGGGAATAAGTGCCGACAAACCGGTGATGAGGACAGTTAAAAATCACATGCTGCACACTGTGGACCCCACCACTTTTTACCGCCATAATTATCCAATACCTTTTATTTTTCTTCAACTAACAAAACTATAATAATTTTTTTATTTTATCATTTCATTTTAAATTTTGAATAAAAAGCAAATTGTATGAAAAAATGACGTATTTTAACTTGATTTATATTTTGGGTAACGTATTTTCAAAACTTCCATTTTGGTACTTAAGATGTAAAGTTTTAAATATTTAAGTACCCGGGTAACCCGGAAAGACTAATTTTAAACAAAAAAAAAGACTAATTTTAGATTTTAAAAAATCCACGTCACTGACCACGTCAGCAAATAATACCGAGTTGGATACCACATCAACATGATAATCGGTTAATACTTCAACCAGTTATCCGGGTACTTAAATGTTTAAAACTTTACATCTTAGGTACCAAAATGAAAGTTTTGAAAATACGTTACCCAAAATAGGAATCAAGTTAAAGTACGTTACTTTTTCATGCAATTTGCTCTATCAATAGGTACCAAAATGAAAGTTTTGAAAATACGTTACCCAAAATAGGAATCAAGTTAAAGTACGTTACTTTTTCATGCAATTTGCCCTTGAATAAATAACAAATACTATTCATGTGATAGTTTCATTAAAAGACAATCTCTTAAGAACGTGAATCTTGTTTGTAAAAAAAAAGTAAGTTTCTTAATGGTTCTAAAACCACTGAATGAGTTTGTATCATGGGCCTTTATTAACCATTAAGAGCCTTAATTTCATTGTAAACAATTACCAAATAATTATATTTCATTTTGCATTATATCATGAGAGTCTTTTAATCATTCTAACCACTTAATGATTCTGCACAAAACCATTCAGCAACTATCAAACAGCCTATAAGAAAACTGGATTTTGTCAATTAAATTAATTAAAATAATTATTTTTGACTTGTCTATTTTATTTTTTTAGCCATATCTTTAAAATTACTAAAATGTTACTTGGTTCGTAAGTGACAGATTCGTATTTTATGAAAGGGTCAAATTGTGTGTAAAATGAAAGCTTCTAAACCAGGTCCGTGAAGTATAGGGACCAAATTTATAAATTTAGAAAAAGACATCAGATATATTTTTGCCTGGTCCAAATAAACATATTTGGTCCCTTATTTTACAGATCTGGTTCAAAAACTTTCTTTTTTTATACTTTGATCTATAAAATACGGACCTATCAGTTACAATCCGTAAATTTAATTATTAAATATAATTTTTTTAGATATTTAGATATAAAAATTACCCGGTAAATGCTTATTGGTAAAATCTAACACTATCAGTTACTTAACGGGTAAGATTTTAGTCCACAAAAACGACATCATATGCAACAATTTACCCGGTAAGCGCTTAGCGTGGTAAGAGTCGTCACCCTCACTTACCGGGTAAGACTCTTGGTCCTTATCTCGCTCTTACCGGTAAGATTCTTGGTCCTTACAATATTTATCCGGTAAAGTAAAATGACTTGGTAAACACTTACACGAGTAAGCGTTTGATAAACGGCTCCTAACTCTATAGAAGGGTATACGAGGCCATCTAACAAAGGATAAACGGCAAATATAAAGTTTCTAAAGTTTAAATAATTTACCCAAATAATTTTAATTTTGTAAAGAATACCCAAAATGCCCTCATATGAAGGGTAGATGAGGCCATCTAACGAAAGAAAATTAACGTCGTTAAGAAAATTCACAATTGCTGAAACAACTTAAACATAATTGAAACTAAACTGGAAACAATACCAACAATTAAATACTGATTGTCTTACAATACTGGTTCATCTCATACTAAACTAGAACAATACTTAAACAAATGAAAACGTAAACCTTTGTCGCATATACTTTCTTACGCTGTTTGTGCTCTCTTGCTGCTACTTGCACTGCCTTCTCATGAGATATACGATGCTAATCAATTATTAATAAGTTCAACGAGTCCATGATTTACTATTGCTTCTGAAAAATGCTTCCATAAAATATGTTACGTAATTTTTCCGACACCACTGGAACACATATGCACATACATCCTATATGGACCGAGAGCTCTATAACTAGTCTATATGATAGGGAACATTTGATACGCTAATAGTTGATATGGTACAACGGCTCTTGTGACGTATATTGATACTGGAGCTTTCTTCCCTAAGTGAAACGGAACCGACTTCTTGATATGTGTCCCCACACATACTAAAATGTATTGTTTTTTTGTGCATAATATAGTTGATATATCAAAAAACTTTTAGCATGTTAAAACAATTTAAAACATGACACATGACATGCAAATCATTCAAAACACATACTAGATCTGTATCTCATCTTGTAAGTCACATGAAAACTCACTTAATCGTGTAAGTTTTGGAAACCAAACTGATGCTGAACAAAATGATATGAGCACCTACAGACACTTATATATATATATATATATATATATATATATATATATATTTATTTATATAGGGGCACGTTCAAATGAAAACCGTGCATTTCTAAAAAACCGTGTAAACTAATTTCGACCAATAGGAAAATTTCATTTTTTTCTAATTAAATTTAATCAATAAGGGTATTTTGGTCATTTATAATATTTTCAATTAAATATGAAAATTATTAATAAATCTTAATTAAAGAAACGTAATAAATGAAATTTTATAAATGGTAACATTTAAATATATTCTAATTTTAAAAATTTGAACTACATATATTGTGATGCGATTGAATCTGCAGGTGAATCTTGAAGATTGTAAGGCATAATGTAATGAATTCATCAAATCTTGATTGAAAAAAGAAATTAATACAAATGAAACAGGTTTCATGAAAGTAAAACTGGTTCATTTCATAATTGAACAATGAGTAGTGAAACATTTTCATGGTAAACCCGTTTCATTGATGGTGTAGTTGATCAATTTAGTATGTGAAGTGAAAAATGAAATGAGTGCATAATGTATTTGGTTCGTCAGAAAATAATTGCATGATGAAACAGGTACAAGATAAATTTGTTACATAATCTTGAAGATTGTAATCTGCTACAGAATCTTGAAGATTGTAATCTGCTCCAGAATCTTGAAGATTGTAAGGGTTAAAGGAATGAATTCAACAAATCACGGATGAAATAAGAAAATTAATATACACGAAATAGGTTTCATGAAGGTGAAACTGGTTCATTGCGTAATTGAACGAAGAGTAGTGAAACGGGTGCATAATGTATTTGGTCGTCATGAAATAATTGCATGATGAAACGGGTACATGATGAATCTGCTCCATAATCTTGAAGATTGTAATCTGCTACAGAATCTTTAAGATTGTAAGGATTAAAGGAATGAATTCATCAAATCAGGAGCGAAATAAACTAATCTATGTACATGAAACAAGTTTCATGAAGGTGAAACTAGTTCAT
>NC_037539.1:37529404-37550678 GCF_001531365.2 Cynara cardunculus var. scolymus
GACATTGAAACAATTTCAGGATAAGGAATAAAAAGGCTGCTGCATTAGCAAAATTATTTCCTAACAAATAGAAAATTTTAATTTCCTAAAATAAAGAATAATGTCGTTCAATAAGATGTTACAAAATATGTATTTTTGTTTACATTTTGCCCTTATTGTTGATATAAAAATATTTTTTTAATATTTTTTTAATTTTCTAAAATAAAGTAAACTAATCTTGATCATTGATCAAGAAAATTGATGGATGAGATTGATTTACACGGTTTAGACAAATGGAGGCGGTTTTCATTTGAACGATCCTATATATATATATATATATATATATATATATATATATATCATAAATACTAAGTTTATATATATACTACTACTCATTGATTCTAAACTTATTGATCTAATATATGTCGCAACCAACAAAAGTTGTACGCAACATCGTATGTAAGCATGAGCTTGCTTTTCACCTCATATTGATTGAACACAAGCTCAAGTTTTGCCTCGTACATGATCTCCTCTAGCATATTGAACGCAATCTTGCATGCAAACTCAGATCTCATTGTTTGTCTCACATTGTCTACAAGCTCAAAAGCGAGTTTTTGACTTCGCCCGCGTCGATCTCCCATGCGAGATCATATGAAAGATCCTCTTGGCCATCTCTAAAGTTGCTTATAATTAAATCTCATGCAACCCAACTGTCATTAGGATTTGAAGTATTTGTGAACTTGATAATAACTGTGACTAGTTAGTCATAAACCACTTGAGGGATTCTTGGATTTTAGCTGGTGTAAGCATATTGATCCAAGAATTACTTGAGCATGCACCTTACTTCTAAACTCAAGAGTGATATTTATACCTTTCAAAAGGTACAAACATGTTGCGTGGATGTAATCCAGTGGATCCAATTCACGATTAGAAGATCTTGTTAAACAATGTGTTTGTCATCCTGTCAGTCTTGTGTGCTTGAAGTCCCTTTTTATCGAGCACATAACTTTTCGATTTTGTTAGATTATTGGTTGTCCTTAATGACTGTTGAATAAAACAAAATTATTGTTGGGTGGACATCTGGTGATTGGCATCAGCCGAGGACTTGACCCTTTTTCTAAGACTTACTCAGTAGTTGAGATCAACCAATGTCATAAGTTGGCTTTAGACTATCGTGTACGAAGGGTTCCTCCATTGATATCTTAATCAGGTGATTAGCTACTCAGTCAATGACCTTCTTTCAGGCGGTTATCTTCTTAGCTACTACTTTGTTGCATTTACCCACTAACCGTATGTATTAGTGACTTGGCCCTTGGTGTCATCTCCAATAGCATCAAATGGGTTCTTTCTTTCTTCCTTCTTTAATTGTTGACCTTCGGTGTCAGCTCCAAAAGCTCTGAACGGATACTTCAATGACCCAAATGGCTAAGCGTCTATCATCTAGTTGTCGTTTATCAAATATAACCAGCTAGAGCTCAACAAACTATCATGCCCTAGTTGTCAGCAACTACAACTATACCTCTTAACGGTGTTTGTTTTAGCTCCACACTCCATCCATAAGAACTGCCCATCTATCTAGGGTAACCTCACTCGTCTACCTATCGTTATGATGATTATGGTAAGTATAAACAAAACAATCTTATCATTATATGTATGTATATTTATTTTATTAATGATTCTCTCTTGTTACAAATTTAGCACTATTCTAAAGCGTCAAATAGTCATATTTTATTATATTTCTTTTAAAATATGGTTTTCTCTAATTTATTTAAGAGTAAATTACACTGGTAATACTGTAGTTTGCTTAAATTTTGGATTTGGTCTCCAAAATGAACTATCTACATTGAGGGTCCTTAACTTTTCAGTTTCATAACACTCAGGGTCCATAGAGTTAATATCGCCAGTTAACAATCATTATGAGGGTCAAATCAGTCTTCAGGTAAACTACATGGAGAAAAATTGTAATTCACTCTAAAATTAATCGTAATTCACACCTTTTTTTTAAAAAAAGTTCTTTATCAAAATATTTTATAAATTGAACCAATTAAATTAAATTACATACTAAATAAAAGTGTTTATATTTATTTAAAAAATATTAAATTGACAAAATTACTTTTGCTTTATAACCCCCAAATTCAGAAAAATAAAGGAAGTCAAAAGAAGTTCACATATTTTTTTAGGTTGGGCATTGAAACATGTAATGTAACCTCCGTATTTTTATTAATTATTTTGTATATTGGAATACGGGAATTGTCGTTGAGTTTGATATCAAATATCGGGAAAATGATGTTCAAATATCCTTAGTTGATGTCGGGCCAATTCAGGTCAATCCAGGATCAAAAATGGTGAAATCTGGGCCTTTAGGAGGTCCGACCGACTTCTCGAGTGGCCTAAGAAAGGGGAAAAGTCGCTTAAGCCCTTGGATTGTGGCATGGGTCAGACAATTAAGAGAAAATGGAAGCAGGAGTCAAGGCGACATGTGGGGTGGCATAAGCCGCAAGGAGAATGCGGCCCATGCCATGAGAAGGTTGAGAGGGACAAACGGTCATGACGTCGGGCGGCTAATAACGCATACAAGGCACCCCACGCCTTGTGTTAGTGCTTATTTGGGCCGCACGACTTGGTGTTAGGTGACTTAAGTCGACCCATATGTCGTGCCAGGCACCAAGCGCCCTAAATCTAGCCACCAACCTCATTTTTACCCCACTTCTCATTATTATCTCATTTTCCACCTTCTCTCTTCACTCCCTTTCTTTCAAGACCGATCATTCCCTCTCTTTCAAGACCGATTTTGGGAGATTGTGGAATATTCTTAGAGCCTTCGGAGGATATCTAGCCTAAGGGCTCAAGATATTTTATTGCGATCTTTATGTTCTTGAAGAAGCAAGATTTTTGGGAGTTTTGCAATATAACTAGGGTTTTGCTTTGGATCTAATTTTGAGGTTTGGTAGATTTCGAGGTTTGGTTGTGACCCAGATAAAGTTTCTAGAGATGGATACTTATGGATCTAAAACATTCACCATTTTGTAAGCTAGAGATGGGGTTTGGAACTTAGATTTAACTTAATCTAGTAAAGTGAGTTCACATTGCTTTGTGAAAACCATGTACATGTCAAAAATGTCCATTTTGAGGTCTTGAAGCGTTCTACTTGATACTCATCAAATGTGTAGATTATTTGATGTTATTGGCATCTTAAGTATATTCGACTGTATAAATCATGTAAAATGCTTTATATTTGGGTTTTTGGAAATTTTAAGAAAAAAATAATAATAATGTGTTTTTTCATGGTTTATTTTTATAATTGAAGATCATTTGATGTAAATGCACTTTTAATGTATTTGGTTTTATAAACCATTTGGAAAATGCATATTTTATTACTTTATGAGATTTTTTTGGAAATATAAATAGTATGATTTCATTTGGAAAATACAAATGGTGGGGTTTTTTAGTTAATCATACTTTTGGAGCATGTGTTTGCATAAACGTTGGTTAACTGCGTTTTATTGCTTATGTTGACTTTTATTGACCAGTCAAATAAGGGTGGAGTATATCGGGTTGATTTTGGCTCATTTGAGTTCCGGGGACAATTGTGCATTTTAATTTGATCTATATCGAGCTTTAGGATATGGTATCCATTTATTGCGTTTTTATTTGAGAACTACATGTTTTAGGTGTGTTGGTCATTCATTTGGAGTCATCTTATTTAGACTGTAATGCATTGAATCCATAGACATATGAGTTAGTCGTGTTTAATAAGTAGGGAGTCTTGATGTCCTCACTTTGTGACGAATGCTCATGTAAGCATTGTGGTCATCTCAGTATTAAGGAGGTGAATTCTTTATAAGTTGAACTCTGAGACCATGAGTATTGTGGTTTTAGTGCTTTAACCCATATGCATGAGGGTTAAATGTCTTGTGTCATCAAGTAAGAAATGATGTTTCTATCTTGAATGCTAGTGAGTAGACATTAAAGATCGAATGAGAACCTTAAAGTTGGAACTCAACTAGAGAATGAATTGGCGCTAAGACTTAGTATCTTGAGGTGATGTTTGATAGGAAATGTGCACTAAAGATACTGTGACATTGAGGTGTCGCTCGACAGGGGATGTGCACTAAAAGTATTAAGGACTTGAGGTGACATTTGATATAGTGTGCACTAAAGTCAATGTATATGACATGCAATTCGATAACATCGATACATGACATAGTTTTGTGTTTTCGCCATATTCAACGGAAATGGGTCTTTCCCCTCACCGAAAGGTGGTGTTCTTGGATATAGAGTTTATCCATGTTTTCAGTGTCGGTTTTGCTTATGGAATGTTATCCATAAATACTGGTTTCAAATAGTGAACCTTATCCATATTTTTGGTGTTTGTGGATATTTGAATTTAATCCATGCTTTCTGTAATTGAATATTAAACCTCATTCGTATTTCGTGTGAGTATTGAGTTTTGGTTTCATGTTAAACAGGTGTTTTGAATAATGAGTTTTCATCGTGAAAATTGTGGGTTTGGGAAGGATGTTGATTTTATACTAAATAATTTCATTTTGGAAATTGCGATTTAAATAACCTCTTTTCAGTATTACCATTTTATATTAAAGATGAAACTGTTTGAACTCACTAAGTGTTAAACTTAACCATTTTATTTGTCGACATGTGCATCAGGTCCTCGTCAGGAGATGGTACTAGCGATACTGTGATGAGATGGATGCTAGTTAGAGGCTCGAGGAGGATCTAGTCACTCAGGTACGTCTTTCGTATTTTGTTATAAAGACTGTATTTTAGGTTTTAGTAACACCCAACATTGACTTATATTTTATTTAACGTTTAATCTACCATTTTATTGTTGTTAAATCTAAAATTGTTATTCGAAACAATCAAATATTGATTTATAGAAAGGAGGATGAGAATATATTTAAATTAGGCGTTATTTCAGATTTGAGGTTGTTACATGCAAGTAAAGTATTAGAAGTTAAGTACGGTTAACATGAGATAGTTAGGGGTCGTTTACCAAGTGTTTTACCCGGGTAAGCGCTTACTAAGTCATATTACTTTACCAGATGAATATAATAAGGACCAAGAATCTTAGCGGATAAGAGGGAGACAAGGACAGAGAGTTTTACCCGGTAAGTGAGAGCGACCACTCTTATCATGATAAGCACTTAGTCTGCAAATTGTTGCATACGATGCCATTTTGGTGGACTAAAGTCTTACACGGTAAGTAGGTGGTAGTGTTAAATTTTACTGGTAAGCAACTTACTGGGTAAGTGTTTGGTAAACAACCCCTTATATATTAAAATTTGTTCATTATGAGAAAAAAAAAAATAATCATGTTTTAAAAGTTAAAACATCGTGAGACATTATTAACTTTAATTATCAAATAATTATGAGTAAACTACAACAATTAAATTGATATAATAATCAAAATATTATTACAGACGTAATAACTTGAAAGATTTCATGTGGTCTTTGGAAAAAATGGAAAAAATTACTATTTTGCAATTTTCTATATTTTTGGACAACAAAAAGGGTTCGATTCCAAGCGTACACAATACTTGCATCCACTGAGTTTATCAGAGTTGATTTTTTTTTTCAGTCACAATTTGTCGGGATTAGTCCAGATGTAACCTGGGATACCGTTCCATAAAAAAAGCAGTTTATTTATAGTTGCTCGTACAGTTACTCATTATTCCTGTACGATTTGGCAATAGCTTTTTTTAATTGTTTGAATAATTAGTGTTCGTTTTAATCTTTGTAACTATGTCCAAAATATTACGCTTTTTGGATTTTTGTTTTGTTTTATTATTTTAATTATTTATGGTTTGACTATATATTAATAATCTCACGTTAAGCATACGTGACTTATAATATTTACTTCCATATTTCAATGCCCAATCGAAAAGATAAATAATTATTTTGTCAATTTAATAGTTTTCTGTACGAAGTGTATCACCATATATTTTTGTTGTTTTACGAAGTGTGACACAATATATCAGGTAATGTTACTTTATTAATTGTATCATACTGTGTTTTTCGTTATTTTATGAAGCGCATTACAGTGTGCATCATGTGTTTATCGGAATAAGGTTCGTCGGAATAAAGTTCGACGAAGAAAGGAGATATGAGAGGGGATATATAAGATTTTCAAAATACATAAAATGTTCTTTAATTAAAATTTTAAGTCAAATTACCAAAATTATTAGTTTCCTAATTTAACGATTGATTTGTGGTTGAGATTGGATCTTACGGTTATCACAAACTAACCAGTTCTTCATTCAAAACACACACACACATATATATATATATATATATATATATATAGGGTTGGGTTCAGGTGAGACCAGCCTGTTTTCGTGAGACCCGTGAGACCACATTTTTGCATGTAACCTTCACAGCAAAAACACTGAGAAGGTTTAAAAAAAGTCGAACCTTCACAGCAAAAACAATGTGAAGGTTTAAAAAAAGTCGAACCTTCACAGCAAAAACACTGTGAAGGTTTTAAAAAGTCACCTTCACAGCATTTTGCTGTGAAGTTTCAAGTGTAAAATGTTAGTCTCACGGGTCTCACGAAAACAGGTTGGTCTCACATGATCCCAAGTATATATATATATATATATATATATACATAGGGGTAGGTTCATTTGAATTTTTTTTTAGTGAATATGAGGATCAATTTCGACCATTGATTGAAATCTAGATAACTAATCATTGGTGAAAACATAAAAAGGGTTAATTGAGAAGTAATTAGAGGTGAAAATGGAAGTTATGATTTACACCTACACTTTTTATTTTATTTTTTAATTAATTCTTTTTACCTCCTTAAATTTTAAACTAAATTATCTTAAAAATAATTAATATTTTAATCAAATAAATTATATCAGAAAGTCGATCATTTCATTCTCTTCGATATGACATCAATCTCGATATATATATATATATATATATATATATATTTTAATGTTTTTTACATCAAATAGTATATCCGTGTAATATTCCTTATGAATATTTATGCACTTTCATATTTTTGCAACAACTCTATAATATTCATAAATTTGTATGATATTCATCATGAATATACAACTTAGTATAACAGTCATCATGAATAATTATGTATGATCACATATGTACAATAACTATATATTTATATTAGTATGATATTTATCATGAATATTAACTTTCACCATTATATTCATCATGCATATGCTTATTATTCATCATTAATATATTACAGTTTCAACTCTACATACTTTAGTTTTTCTTCTTTTTCTTTATTGGGTTCTCGATTGATCTGATGAGTTCCTTATTCGTCTCGAATAGATTTTTCGATCCATCTCGATAAAAGTTAAAAGTTGTAGATTATAGTTTTACACAAACAGACACACAATAAATTAATCATTAGGTTTTCAATCGGTCTTGATGACAAATGAATGGGTTATTGATTAATCTCGATTAGTGTCGATTTGGTCCCAAGAGGTTGTCGATCGATCTTGATGTAGTCTTGATTGGTTTCAATGAGTTCCCGATCCGTGTCTTGATGTAGTCTTGATTGGTTTCAATGAGTTCCTGATCCGTCTCGATAAAAACTAAAAGCGGTAGCCTATGGTTTTATACACAAACAAATAATAAATCAATCGATAGGTTTTCGATGGAAAATGAAGGTGGTAGGATATGGTTTAACACACATAAACACATGTCAAGTCAATGAATAGATTATCGACCTTTCTCGATCAGTCTCGATGTGTATTGGTTTTCGGTGATGAAGAACACCATGTCTTATAACGTTGAAAAAAATGATGTCGAGTTACGGACTTACGTTGTCAAGTTGTTGTACACACTTGGATGTAAATAAATATTCATAATGAATATAACACACACATATATCATTCCACGTAAAAAAAACAGTTGAAACGGAAAGGAAAAAAAAAACTATATCAAAACGAATGTCATATCAAAAAGATGAAATTCTTGTTTTTTTTTTTTTTTTTTTTATGTAATTGGTTTGATTAAAATATTAATAATTTTTAAGATAATTTATGTTAAATTTTAAGGGTATAAATTTTTTTAATTAAAAAATAAAATAAAAAGTAAAAAAAGGCAAGCATGCGTTGAAAATTAAGTTCCCTTTTACCCTTACCCTAATCATCTTAATTAATAATTTTAATTAAAAACTCTATTTAATGTGAATTGTTGGATCAAATAAGATGGATGATCGAGATTGGTCCTCATGCTTATAAAACTCTATTTTGTTCCTTGGAAGAAACCAAACGTTGGGTGGAAGAAATCGATGTAACTACTAACTAGTAACAAGGGGATTTGATTTCAAAATTAACTCTTTTAGTTTTTCGATCCAAATCTAAAATTATTGTGTTTAGTGATATTTTTTTTAGGGTTTTCCTTTGATTTAGATTTGGGATTTGAGATTTGTTAAATGTTCTTGGTGTTCTTGATATTGGATTCGGATTTAGGGTTTAAGCTATGTTGTTTCTTTATTAAATTTGTATAATTTTGCTGTCAAATGTTCTTGGCGTTCATCATGATGTTCTTGATAGCATATTTGAGGAAGATGAATATTTTAAGAACGGTGTATAATAGAAAAGGAAAAGGTATAATGACAAATTTACCCCGTACTTAACATAAAAAATAAATAGCCGTTCGCCTTAGAGACCAAATCCATAATATAAACCGTTTGCCTCATGGACCAAATGAAGTTAAGGAACCAAATCCGTAACTTACTCTATTTTTAATAGAGAATTTCTTTTTGAAAAGATATAAATCATAATTAATCTTGAGGCGAAGCACCCTTTTTCATATTATGTTTGGACCCATCATGATTAATCCCAAAAGACACAACAATGGAAAGAACTTCTGTTTGACAATTGTTGAATAATTTGGTGCAGAATGATTAAGTAGTCAAAATAATTAAAGAAGCTCTCAAAAATATAATTGGTAATTGTATACAATGAAATTAGGGCTCTTAATGGTTGAGGGAGATCCATGATACACAATCATTCAGAGGGTTTTAGAACCATTAAAAGACAAACTTTTTTTTTGCCAAACAAGATTCACCTCTTAACGATTCAGAAGTTGCCTCTTAATGAAACTATTCAAAGGTAAACAAACAACCCCCGACCACAAGGGGCAAACTTACTGACAACAAACAGCCTAAGATCGAGCAACAGGCATTATTCTGCTTCATAAGGCCTTGACGCAAGGTTCCACAAACCTCGGTATCTCTCATTTCTTCCCCTTTACGCTAGCTACAGATCCCGACCCTAGTCTACTACCATAGTCCTACTTCCAGCAACTCGTTTCAAATGTCAAGTCCTCGGAAATGCCTAAATAAGTAGGCTTTACAGCCTAATCAGCAACAAAACTTAAAAACCAAAGACAGGCATAGGGAGCAAGTGACAACTAATGCAAAGCTTAAACTCATGAGAAATACGCAACAGGCATACAAAGAACAGTATCTGTTGATCATGAGTGACGGCTTAAAGTGATGAGAAATACGCTAATACACAAGAGTAGGCATACAAGAAACGTTATCCATTGATCACGAGTGGCCTAAGACGATGCAGCTTAAAACGAGATAATAAAATATACAAGAATGGGCATTTTATGCATAAACCCAAGTCAAGCATGTGAAGGCATGCTCTCATTGACCATTAATGAAATATAGCAACAATACGAGCCTCATAGCTTTAACCATGTCTGTTCTATAGTGAACTTGTTGAAAGATATGGCATTAATGGAACAAGTAATCAATATCATGTCATGTTGAAGCTAAAAAAATAACAAAGGGGTATGTCAATTCAAACATGTCCCCAATCAACAGCATTTAAACACTTGTACTGCTTATTGATCCAAAATGTCAGAAACACAGTTTAACCTTTCAAAGAAAGGTTTTATGAACACAATATGTCTCGTCTGAATACGAAGGATCGTGTGAGAATAGGAGTTAAGATGAGAAGTATAAGAATAGATTTGGACCCTTGATCACTTTTAATTAGTGTTGATCTAATGGTTCAGAATAAGTCTCAAAATAATCCATGAATTAGCTTAGAAGGGTATTTCCAATTGATCTTCGATTAGGATTGATCGAAGGATGGAGATCCCTTCTTACCCTTCTCACGATAACTACTATTCTTAAGTGGCTGAAAGGAATGTGAAAGTGATACGTATATGATTGATAAACAGTTTCCGTTCTAGTATCAACTAAAAGAGGGTGAATGTTTTCATCTATTCTGCCTTAAGGAATTCATCTAGCAAATTTATTACCAGATGGAGATTCAACGGTCCAGGCCTGACTGGGTTCAAAAACATTGCAGTGAAAGAAACAGAAGATATAACTCATAAAGCACATGCTGAACTCTAGCATTATTAGTTGAATTACACTACTTGAGATAAACCTACAGCAATAACATCAAGCTAAAAAACTTGATGCTTCAATATGTTTCAACTCATATTATCAAACACAATATCTGAAACCGTTAAATGTCTTGGGAAAAATATCCTGAATATTAGAACGCTCATCTTACTTCAAACAGAAGAGTGGAGTAAGAGACGATCTTACCAGTCGCGTGCTGGCATCTCAAGGGTATTCCATCAGTACCTCCTTGGAAAGCGATCCATGAACCTTCCAGATGGGCATTCAAATGCCAGGTGCCCTCTTCCACCACAGTTGTGACAGATCATCAAGGCAACACAATCGCGGCTCATATGGCCCACCTGCTGGCAGTTCCTACACACAATGTCACGGAAGCCGCCCATACCTCGATCACCACCACGCGGGCCACCTCTATCATCAATCATATTTCCCTTAGGGCAATCTCTAGCCACATGGCCCGCTACATTGCACAAGTTGCAAACTGGATCATTCAGGCAATCTCGAGCAAGGTGGCCTGTTTTCCTGCAGTTCTTGCATGCCTTGTCATTCGTACAATCAGCTGCTATGTGGCCTTGCTTGTAGCAGTTGTTGCACAGCCTCATGTCGCCAGGTGGCATGGGAGGAGCTGTGCATTCCCTAGCACGGTGTCCTGTCTTCCCACATGTGTGGCAGATGCCCTCGTTTGGGCAGTTCCCAGCCATGTGACCAGGCTCTCTACAGTTCCAACATAGGGACTTGGTCGTACACTCTGATGCAATATGCCTGTTCCACATTATTTACACATGATCAAGATGTGGAAGAACTTAAAACATGTCAATTACGATGACAAATGAAGACAAAGTACATCTTATATGAACATCTCTTTGATGCAGTTGTATGATGATCATACAACTGCATCAAAGAGAAATTTGAGCATATGGATGAACGATATTTTTGCGGTCTGTTTTCATTGTTTAAAATATTAGAAGCCATGTTATAAGATGATTTTGGCAACCGTTTATTTGATTTAGTAACCAGAATCCTGAATTGACCAGTTGGTAGTTTATTAAACTTGAAATGGAGAAGAATGTTTTCAGAAGGTATTTCAGAAGAACATGTATCAACTATGTATGAGAAAGTTCTTTTATTTGAAAGCCATTTTAGAAACACGCACACTATAGTTGTTTTCTTTTAACGACTTCCCAAGAAACAATTTCCATTTCACAAATAACTTCATCAAAAGGTTTAGAAACCAAAAAAGGTCTATATGCAGCCAAAAGGTTTAGAAAGCTGTACAGCAGTATCATCCAATTGTCATATAACAAATCCACAATATGTGCATCATCAACAATCTTACCCTGGAAGTCCACAATTGTGACAAATGGCCACATTAGGGCATTCTCTAGCATAGTGACCTGGGCGTTTGCAATTTTTACACAGATTGCTTTGGCTGGAAATGAGAGAAGTTAACAACAGATGTTAAGAGATAAGCAGAAAATTGGATCTTCAGATGCTGCATGCTGTTATGGCATATGTAGCAAAAAACACAAATTACGTTCCACAGTCTATCATAGGAGAGTGAAAGGTGTGTATGAACAAGGATCTATCAAGAATGAACAAGCAGCTAGTATAATGGATATGTGCCATGTGAAATTTTGAGAATGAAGGTCAGAAAATGAATGTTAAACAACACACTGACAAGGATTTAGCAACTAAATGAATGAGATAAACCAAATATACTGAGAATACGGAATGCTACTTTTCACCAAATGTGATGCCAAAACATCACTGTAAGTTGATACAAGATAATCGTAAGACTGTCTTTGATACCCTTTGCCCGCATATTTATCTTATTTAAGCATTCCTTTAATCTAAAAGGCACGAGACACTAAGCATTATGGCATCATGAGCTATTGTTCATGCTTAACAGTTTCTTATTCTCGAATCATGCATAAAATACGCAGCTCAAGTTTGTCTATGCCAAATTATACTAAACCATATGCTCATGGTTAAAGCCACACCATAAAGGAGACAATGTAGACATAAAGATGATACTTCATGATAGTAACAATAGTGAACAGAACAAGAAGCAACAAAAATGTGAAGAACCAGAAGCAAATTTATTCTGAGTTCAGGTATTGAGATCCTCAGACATTCAGACAGAAGCATCATCAGCTCCGATGTCCATCTCTAGCAGAACCCATATCTTTGTCTCCTGGTCTCCCACCAACGTCCAACGTATATGCTTATTCAAAGAGAAGAATTAACAACAGTATATAATTGAAAACCTGTAGCCCCGACGAGATTCCCTCCTGTATGGAGCATCACGATAGGAGCTGCGCTGAGTACGGATCTTGCGATCCATGGGGCTCCTGCTCCTGCTGCGGCTCCTGCTGTCTGAGCTCATTTCCAAATCCCAGTTTAAACCAACCACCACCGAACTGCAATACAACACCCACCTCCTCTACAACTGCTGCCTCCACCCTGCCCATTGCAACCACACCCAAGACCATATCCATGAGACAAAATCCAATCATACTTCACTCCATATCCCAACTACAGACGCAAGTATTTTTCAACAAGCAAACCACCATGAATCACTTACATACCAGCACCATGACACTGCTGACCTACGTACCCAACACTCACCACATCATCATTAAGAAACTGGCAAACATCACATGGCCAATAATTTAACTTACTATAGTGTTACAATAGTGAAAGAGCATCAAAAGCCAGCTCCAGCTTCACAGGTTACAGCAACAAGCCTTTCAGTACAAACTAACTGGGATAGGCGAAGAAGAAAACAAAAAGAAACTACAAAATGATGCAACCTAAAATGGAAACATAAGGAGGCTTCACCATTAATTTATAGCAAGCATAAGTTTCAATCTTTTTCACATAGAAGAGCGTTTCCCATTTTGTAACACTTTATAAGCATGTACAACCCTTATGAACATCATCTGACAATACGAGTTTAAACTTTTACACAGAATTGCTACTTTCTCTGCACACAACTTCGTAAAAGAACTTGACTATATCCAAATTCCCAAAATACCCTTCACAAAATTAAATTATGAGTCCTTAAAGTTAACACATTTACTTTTGTATGCATAAAATGGGGGTAAATTGGTAGTTCTAACATCATTTTTCCAGCATAAAAATGTTGCAACTCAGGGGGGGAGCAAGTACAAAAGAGTTTTGAAGTGGCAAATTGATCCGTACTCCGTAGCACGATCTCACATTTTCCATGGACAAACAACGCGTGGCAATATGGGGTTAGGCTTGACACAGTAGCTACGCAAACCCATAAAAGCAGCAGAGGTCAATGCACAACATCATAGGCCCGATGCCACATAACCGACATGCATGTGTAATCCTCAAATCGAAGTTGCAGTCAGAAGCTTCTTCCGCAGAATCAAACGACCTTCATCTCGAGTTACAGATATGAATGAACATATCTTTTCACGTGGATGAGCTTTATCGACCGGCCTCTTAATATGTAAATCCACAATACATACTCGTGGGTGAAATCAAGCTAAAAGCGTTACAAATTACTCAAGATCCCTAAATTGTTATGTTCACCAACAAACTATGCATAAAACAACACAAAAATAGGTTCTTCCATTTCTCAATCAGGAACGCAACCAAACTACATATTAAAAAAACCCCTCTCCTAATCGGCAATAGAAAATTTGGGAAATAAATCTAAATTATAGATCTAGTTCAAAGGAAGTTACATGAGATCAACGAAATACCTGACTGAAATTCCTTCAATTCGGTATTTTGTTGTGAGCGTGCGAAGAGAGAGAACGACGAAATTAGGGTTTTTTTTCTTCTGGACGTAAAGGGGGCCAAAGGGATGATGCAATTTATATCTATATTAAGAAAATAAATTTCGTATCAGCCCCCTAAACTATATAAAATGATATTTAACCCCCCTTAAACTTTAATTTTTCTTTTGTAGATTTTCCACTCGATGATTTGGGACCACTCCTTTCAAAGGGTTGGGTTCTGTTGAGACATGAGACCAATGCCCGTTACCATTAGGATTGTTTGTGATATGGACAAAAAACACGAGGGTAATTTTGTCCAACATTTTTACAGAAAGATTGCATTTAAATTATATTTCAACGATCTGAGGTGACATTGATAGGTGGAGTCACGTTCTCCCTCATGATGCAAACCTCGGCTAAATATCTTTCATTGATATATCATCAACTTCTAACGATTTTGACAACAAAAATTACGTTGTGCATTCGGCAAAATACAACAAATAAACTCACACACCTTCCTCACCTTTGGTGATGTTTGAATATCTCCTAGAAGGCCAAATGCTACAATACTGCTAGGTCAAAGACCCATTAATAGGATTTCTTATATTTTACAATCTTGTTAATGATTTATTATGTTTTACAATGTACTTAATCAGATGCTATATTTGTTAATGATTTATTGTGTTTTATACTGTGTATTATCACATGTTATATTAGTAATGCATCCTGTTTTTTTTACCATTTAACAATATCACATGTGATACTGGTATATACTTATATATTCTGCTTTATAATTACTTTTATTTGTAAACCATTATCATACAAGTTCCCCATACTGACACGGATTGCTCACCCCCAACCATGTATGCAATTAAACAAGGCAAACGAGGTAGGAGCATACACGAAGTGGGGTCAGGAACCAAGGGGTTACAGCCTCACATATTTCCCTCTGTGTTTACTCCCCTAATTAATGTAACGTTAAGAAATTCACTTCAAAGTGACTTCGATCGATTATTTATAGAACATATAATATCGTAGATTTAATCCATAATTATTGTCATCAAGACATCTTGCCATTCCGCATGTAAGAACGAGTACCATCATAATCGATAGTAGCTAGGTGTCTCACCCTTTAATTCGCATGCATCGATGATACGGTAACTTATTTAAGAGCATAATGTCGTATAAGATCTTAAATAACAAATACTCAAAACATACATAACAGAATAGCTTGCACAATCTTAATCATAACCAATTAATGTAAACAACGATAAACGACTTAGACGTCTTATAAGTCTAAATACACACTTGTTCTCAACATTCATATAAAAATCCAATGTAAGTAACATGATGTCGGGTGCGACTGTATAGGAAATATTATAATACAATATAAATTTGACGATTTCATTAAGTTAAAATGATACCATACAAAAAATTTCATGGACGGACCTAATAGAAAGGGGGTCAATTGTCTCAATGAGTTTTAAAAAAAATTATAAATTAACTACAAGGGGGTGCCTGATTGGTTTGAGCTTGCCTCCAAATGTCAAAAGTACCAATAGGTCTCAGGTTCAAATCCAAGGAGGAATAAAAATCCTTTTGTGGCCACGGAGGTTCAAATGCGGTGACTCCGGGCTACCCGCAAAGCAGATGGTTGCCCTGGGATTAGTCGACTCGCATAGCGGTTTGGAATTGAAACATAAGGGTATACAACTTTGACAAACTCTAGAATTTCAATGACCAACACTGATTTATGTGGCAAAGTCACCTACAACACCTTTAATTCAGGAAAAAAAAAAGATCAGTTAAATCAACATTAATCATATTATTATGAAGCAAAATTAACACTGATATTCATTCTCATCCAATGATTTTAGCTTGTCTGAGTCAAATAAGAATCCAAAAATAATTCAAACTAGGGGCGGGTCAGGGAAGTGATATCGAGTGATGATTCGTTGATACAACCGAAGACATCGATCTTTTATTTTGTAAATATTTTGTTATTGTAAATTTAAAGTTTATAACCGTCGGTTGTCCAAATTCTTTTTGATGGATGTAATTAGCTTATGTCGGGTTTGTTTTAGTTGCTCGATATCTGACCCATTATTGATTTGTTTTTATAATATTTATTAGGATTTTATACCCCAAGTCAAAATATAACACCGCCGACTGTCCTTGGCCATGCGGAACAGGGGGTGTTTACATGTACCAAAAAATTTAAAAAAACATAGGATATGTATCAAATTTTAAAAAGGATAACAAGTCACAACGCATAAAAAACACCATAGATGCAGCATAAATACCATCACTTATATTTCATATATAAGGTAATTTTGTAATACATCTTGATAATAGAGTTCTCTCACGTTCACAGTGATCTCATCCATGTTTTGGCAGATTCCGGTGTTGGTGCCATTGAAGGCGCTGATAT
The DNA here is from genome assembly GCF_001531365.2 of Cynara cardunculus var. scolymus. Taxonomy (NCBI): domain Eukaryota; kingdom Viridiplantae; phylum Streptophyta; class Magnoliopsida; order Asterales; family Asteraceae; genus Cynara; species Cynara cardunculus. The sequence continues at coordinate 37,545,954 of NC_037539.1, forward strand.
TTAAGCATTTGGTGCAAATGTTGGTGTTGATATTTGAGCATTTGGTGTCAGTGCAGGTGCTGATATTGGAGCATTTGATGGCAATGTTTGTGGACTACGAGAATGATGGTGGTGATGATGCTGCTTTTCATGCTCATGCTTGTGATGGTGATGGTGATGGTGTTTGTGCTTATGTGAGGATTTTGGTATCGGAGCTGATGCTGGTGCATTTGATGGTGGAATTGTAAAAGGCACATCTTCACCGTTTATGCCTGGTCCCAAATTCACCAGACTAGCATAAATTTCTTGAAGATCTTCATCTGAGAGAGTTATATCACTGTTGCTATCAACAACCGTTGATGTCGGAATGACTCTAGCAATGATTGGTGTTGTGAGAACCACCACTGCAACAAACAAAATAAATACATCTCTGGTATTCATGATTTATTGATGTTAAACCAGATGTTATAATGCTAGAAGAGGGGTCTGCTTTTTTATAGGCTGAAAACCTTAGAAATATAACAAATGTCCTTTTCATTTATGCAAATAAAGTCACTATGCATTTATTCACCATCCATAAATGGTCGAAGCAAAATATATTCTCATTAAATTTTATGAAAACCATCAACAAATTTGAAAATGCTGATTTTCTTACCAAATAGTTAATTTGGTAGAATTAAATTACATAGCTTATATGGGGTATTCTATATATACCCCCTTCTTCATTTTAGCTCCGATTTGGCTCCGGAAAGTACCATTGGAATCCTCTTTGAATTCTATATTCAATAAGACTATAGAATCTTGAAACCAGAGACGGATCCAAAAAATTTTTTAAACGGTGGCACCATTTGACCATAAGAAAAAAATATAGAAATTTTTTTTCAAATGGTGACACCGTTTGACTATAAGAAACAAATATACATAATTTTTTTTTAAAACGGTGGCACCGTTTGACTAAGAGAATGACACTAACATTATTCGGACTTGGGTGTAGGGTGGAATAAAAGCCTTGCAAACCAACTCTACCAAATAAAACTTGTTCTCATTGTAGTTTCAAAATACATACAGTGGCACACAACAAATTAATACGGTTGCACCGTTCACGAAACCTAAATTTTTTATCCTTCGACGGAGAAACGATACGGTGGCATGTGCCACCCATGGCACTTAACTAGGTCCATCTATGCTTGAAACTAAGCTCAAAATATCAGATTTCTTCTATCTCTCTTGATAGGTCGATTCGTATACAAACTTGCACTAGCTTATAGAAAAACGTTTTGGTTGTTTGGAAAACGAGTTAAACTACACCAGAAAGTGGTATACAAATAATGCCAAAAATGGTGTTATCAGAGGTGCTAAAGGCATGGGGAGTAGGAATGGTGGCAACAGAGGTAGGTGCGGTTTATTAACAGATATATGTTTTGTTGTATCCATAACGTCATTCTTGATGACTTTATTCATTTTTGTTCTAATTGATGTTGAAAATGTTTTCATTATGATCACAACATCGAGGCATGGGATGGTGATAGGAAACAACGAGTAGGGTGTTGCTAGTCCTGCCACTTTTAGCTACCATCTAAATGCAATGTAGTTAAAATGAAACAATTGTTTTAGTTCTCTGCAACTTCTTTTTTCTTGTCATCAAAACCTCGAATTCAACCACAAGGGTGGTGCCTAATTGGTTTGAGCTTGACTCCAAAGGTCAAAAGTACCAGGAGGTTTCAGGTTCAAATCCAAGGAGGAATAAAAATCCTCTTGTGGCCAGGGAGGTTTAAATGCACTGATATCTGCAAAGCAGGTGGTCACCCTGACATTAGTCGGCTCGCATAGCGGGTTGAATATCCAGGTTAATTAAAAAAAAACTCGAATTCCCACTGTGTGAATTACGACAATCCATAAAAACATTTTTTTGATCATAATATTTTGTTTAATTAATTTTCATGGTGGTTCTAAATAACGGGTTAAGCACTATTATAATAGTCGTAACGAGCAAAATAAAACCTTTTGCGACACCTGTTGGTAACATAGACTTATGCATCTTCAAACTTAAAAGACGGTCTAATTTGTTTATGTATTATGTCCTAAATATCAATTTAAAATTCCCAAACCCATTTTAAAGGCGTCACTATAAACCACAAAGTCTTCGAATCATTCGGGTAAGGATAAGATCAGTGCTTGATACAGTTTCTTCTAAATAGTACAAAATGCTTTATCTTGGTCGATCAATTCATATTCACTTCACATTCTTATTCATCAAAGCCATCAAGGAAAAGCGTAATGGTTGTCTTACTCAATCAACAGTATCAATATCCATCATAATAATCTTCTTTATATATATATATTAAAAAAGTATATTGTGTCTAGGGGTGTGCATCGGGAGGTTCGGGTGGGAAAACCAAAAACCCGATCGGATTTCAAATAAGGAAATCAAACCGCAATTTTTGGATTTCGGGTTGCTTCGGGTTGAGGTCGGTCGGGTTTAGTTATAATGCAATATATATATATATATATATATATATATCCAATTGATTTTGACGATGAATTCAATCGATTTAGATGATTGATAAATTGATAGTATGCTTAGAAATTAGAAAAAATACGACTGTCTAAGTTTTTTAGAATTTTCAAAAGATAATTAGATAAATAAGCATATTATATAGTATTACACACACACACACACACACACATATATATACATATAACACTAGTGTTTGACATCATGACGATAATTTTTTTAAAATTATTGAAGTTAACTAAATGAGTCGTTGATCACATTTATATATTAAATTAATAAGAATCAATATTACATTTGATATATGAATCCACCCACATCATTTTGATTATCCATATATTTTATACGAATTTTACAAAACAACAGATTAATCCTGAATACAGTGCAAACAACCACGAAAACACACTGTTTCGAACAACTTAGAGTCATAACTGACTTTTCGACCTTCATGAAAGTTGTAGTATACAGTAAGGGTTTTCTAACTGCAAAATACGAGCTTATTCCGACTTACAGTTTGTGAGTTATACACTGTCAAAGTACAGGAGTTGCACTGTCGGTAAAATCCAAGTTCACAATTTCCCAACTAACTTTTATGATCCCAGCTTCACGCATTCAATCAAAAGGATAATTTTCTTCCAAACTATGGGTCCCATACTATCCTCTATAAACTGAAAATCCATAATCCCAATTGCTACGATAATACCTTTTAGTTATCCTATGTTTGTTTAAACAATCTCGGTTAATCTTATCTTTCTTATTATGATATACTAAAAAATGATTGAAACTCGTGTGTTTGGTCATTTAGTAAATATACTATTTTTTTAAATAATATATATGAAGAGTGTTATGTAAATAATATAATTGACAATGATCATAAGGTATTATAACGTTATCTTCATTTTATTTAATTATAATCAATTTATTATTATTTAGATACAAATAAAAATATACATATTATTATATTCAAGTTTAATGTAATATATATATATATATATATACATATATATATAAGAAATAAAGAAAATTGAGTGTAACTAAAGAAGATTAATAGTCTAATTAATTTAATGTTTGTTGATAATTGTGATAACCAGATCCTGGTTATTACCCAAGGTATTCAATACGTGATTATTTGATTAAATGACTACGTGATAAGCATGATAAATTGTTAGGTTTAATACATACTGATATGCAAGTTTAAATGTATTTATGCATGCAAGTTTAAATGTATATGTGTATGCATGAATGCGTGCATGTGCTATGTATGTATGTGTGAGTGTGCATAATTTAATATGCATAAGTTGGGAAAGAGGGAAGGCGGTTTAAGCCGCCTTACCCTATTTGGAAGATATAAAAGGGGCTTAGCCTCTTCATTTTGAGGTTCCTGGCTATTGTGAGAGGAATTGAGAGAGAGTTATAAAGAGTGTTGCATTGTTTGTTAAAAGAAGGTGATTGCAAGCTGATTTCGAGTGCTGGATTTCAAAAGGGTTGATTTTAAGAGTTTTGTGTTCAAAAGCTTTATAAAGGTGAGTGGTTCTAAAATCTTTTTACATAAAAGCTTTTTACTGGTTTTGAATTCATATTTAGTATTGTTCTTATTTGAAAAGAGATTTTGGTGATTATTTGTCTAAATGTTTGTCCGGACAAAGCTTTACCGGATAGGGGTTTTAAACCGGATAAGCCTTGTAAGGTTTAGTGACCGGATAAGTCTAAGCCGGACAAGCCTTGAGAGGTTTAGTGTCCGGATAAGTGTAAACCGCACAAGTCTTAAGCGGTTTATTGATCGGATTAGTATATACCGTACAAACCTTGAGCGGTTGTTGACCGGAGTTTAGTAAACCGGTTGAGTAGGTGAGCGGTTTAGTTTTAAACCGGGCAAGTCTTGAACGGTTTGTTGTCCGGATTTGTTATCCGTTCAAAATGAATTATATTCTAAGTGTTAAACCGTTCAAAGAATATTTGGGGTGTTGACCGGATTAGATGTCCGGACAAAGTGGATTTTAGTCCAAGTGTTGTAAACCGGATGAGTTGACCGGATTTGTAAACCGAATGAGGGTTGACCGGACTTGTTGTCCGGATATCTTTATGTTGAAAATTTTATAAGTTTTAAATATTTATTTATTTATTTATTTATGATTCATAAAAATGATTATTTTATATCTTTTAAAATAAATAAATGTTCCTACCAAGCGTGGTGACGTAAGTCTGTTTTGGTATTGGAACGGGATTTTGGGAAA
>NC_037539.1:37550933-37566044 GCF_001531365.2 Cynara cardunculus var. scolymus
TACTTTCAGACGTGGTGACTTATGTCTGTTCTGATAAGTAGCTCTGTTAAATTGGAGGAATAAGGGTGGCATATCAAGGAGAGATGTACTTGGAACAAGGGTGACATTGTCATATGTGGATGTTATTATTATAACTCTTATTATTATTACTAAATTGGATTTAATAACTTTGAATCATCATTTCTTTGTGACCTGATGAATTAAAGATATTATTCCTATTTAGAAATGATAATTTATATGTTATTGAGAAAGGGAAAATGGTTTGTCATATCAGGCAAGTTTTGCCGTAAATCTTTCCTGTTAAAGGAATGGTATTTTCATTCAAAAGTTTTGAGACTGGGAAAAATTTCTGTTTAGAAATATTTTAAAAGAGGTGAGGTTCTTGGTTATACTTCTTTATGTGTAACATTGGGAACTGCATCATTTGTTATATTGCAGTATATTCTAAACCAAAATTACATTATCATATTTTGGTGGTTATCATCCTGCATTTGTAAATAGGGAATTTACTCACTAGACCCGTATGGTGTAACCCTCATTTTCTGTTTTAAATTATGCAATGCAGGAATAGCTGGGTCCGGGGATATWARAGGGAAAGGGAAAATGTGATTATTTTCCTAATCTGTTTCCTGCTTTTGAAGATACATGTTATGTTACATGTAGTAGTACATGATTTGTTTTGAAAATTTTATATGTAGATTTTGTACATATAGCAATCCATGTACTAGTGGGTCGTTTCTGATGTAATCCATGTTTCTATGTAATGAAACATGTGTTATATGCAAATGTGGAGTATGGGGGTGTTACAATAATTACATCAATAAAAAAGACAATAACTGAGAAAAATATAAATATAAATATTATTATGTTCAAGTCTCATGTAAATAAAAATACACATATATTGATCACAATTTCATTTATATAAATGAGTTTACAGATATTTTGATTATATATATTGAATACATACATATGTATGTGTGTTCAATTATTGTTATGTAAATAACAAATAAAGTCATATGAGATAAACGAATCAAAAAAAGATATTGGGTGTTTTGATAATAATTACATCAATAAAAAAAAAAGCAAAGTTCGAGAAAAATAAAATTAGGATTGCGATGCCTAAAAATGTCACCTTATTGTTGGTATTTCTTCTTACAAAATTACAAATTAAGAAACTATAAAAAAAAAAAAAAAAAAGTGAATCCACAACAAAAGCAAAAATATTCAAAATTCTCACAAAATTCTATTGCTTCAATGGAGACTTTTTCTTAATCTATGTTCCAATGCCTTCTTACATATATGATAAACTCGTCTATACTCTTCTACCATAGATGAGAGATGTAAAAGAAGAGGGGAGAATGTACCAGTAGTTTATAACTCGTACATGGAGATGGAGAACACATAACTGAAAAAAAGCAAGGATTGAGGGATTCAGAGAAAAACCAGGGATTGAGGAATTTAAAGATTGGAGTTGAAACGTACCAAGAGAAGGGGAAGGGTTTTTTGAGTTAAATGTGAACATTAATTTGCAAAATTACTAAGAAAAAAAAAGTCAAAATGTGGAAAAAAGAGGAAAATAAGATCTCTACGTCGAGAAGATGCTACGTCAACATATCATTTTACATGCTACTTTTTAGCGGTATCTATACTTGATGGAAACCCTTCATTCATATATTTTTCAAAATAATTCTTTACATTTTTAAATTGTTCCATGGTAGCATTAATACACATACGAGTTGAATTGCAAATTTTTACTAACCATATTTATTGAAAATAAAATATCTTAACAAATAATCATCCGATTAGTTGGATAATTCAAGTTAGAATCTTATTTGAGAAGTTTGGCATTAACAACTTTTACTCGACTCTTCCAACGTGTGTAGCATAAAGATCTTGCACTTATATTTGAAACATTATAAAGTAACATCTTCCATATTTTCTAGAGAACAAGAAAATAATGTGTAAATACGTTGCACAATTCCAAAAATTGAAACGACTTTAACACAAGAATGAGTCATGTTACTAAGAGTAAGATTAAGATTGTGACAAATAAATGACACACACACACATATATATATATATATATATATATATATGTTAGTGTATATGCCCAAAAACCAATCATCAGATGATTCTGTTTGGGCATTGTATATTAAATGAAAGACATTGTCTAATTATTATGTTTATATAATATTTTGCGTTATATCTATATATAGAGTTCTTCACTGACATACGACCCGCTCCGCTTATTAGAAAAGCGGACTTGGATAATCATTCTCGAAAAATGGGCAGTCTCGGGCTGGACTGCTAAAATTGATGGGCAGACTTGGGCAATTAAAAAGAATTCGAACAAGCCCGCCCGGCCCATTATATTATTATAGTTATTAATTTTATATATAATTAATAATTTACTGTTTTTTGTTATAATTTTTTTGATTAACCTGGATATCCAACCTGCTATGCGAGCTGATTAATCCCAAAACGACCACCTGCTTTGCAGATAGTCCGAAGTCACCGCGTTTGGACCTCCGTGGCCACAAGGGCATTTTTATTCCTCCTTGGATTTGAACCTGGGACCTCGTGGTACTTTTGACCTTAAAAAAAATTTAGAAGCGGCTTTGGATTGGATTCCCTCTATTAAGTACCAACTGTCATCCTATATATATATATATATATATATATATATATATATAGATAATGTTATATGTTATATGTTATATAGTACGTCTCCGATCTTGATCTTAAAATATTAGGTAGATAAATGTTTTGCTATTTTTTCATACATTATGTATATTGATATATTTAACGTCTTATTTTATGCTTGAAAGAACTTAGGTAATTTAGATGTTTTTACATAATTTATGATTTTATAAGTTTTGTTTTTCAGATGTAAGAAAGCTCGTTAGCCTGTGGGCAAGCTCGGTTCGTTTATAATGCGGATACGAGCAAGTCCACAAGCCTGCAAAAGTGGGCTTGAGTTTGCTATATTAGGCTCGTTGGAACAAAAAAGTTGTGGCATGCCTGAACCGGGCCCAGCCCAAGCCCAAGCCTGCAAATGATCATCTCTAATCTAAATGTAATGATAACCTTAGAACATTATATTCTAAAATGTCCCCAGTCAAATATTAATTCGGGTTTATGTTGAATTAATATGGTAACGATTAGTATATGCAGAGATTCATATGGAGATATAGAATCCATATATGGGTACAAGATGAGATTTTGTGTATTAGACGTGATTTACTATGAGAATGTTTCATTAGAAGTCATACGAGTGTCATAGGCGTCTCTTATGTTGTCATTGTATATATAGTTCTTTGAATTGAGATCATGGAGTTTGTTGTGTGTAAGTGATATACTTTAATATTAGATTTGAATCATTCTGTAAATGGGTGACAAAATGGTTAATGGGTATGTCATGTATCACTTAGTACTACTAGCATGGATCAAGAATGGATTTGTTCCTCTTGGATGACATGAGTGATATATCTTAACCAATCGATTGAATATTATTACTGGGGTGCTCAGATACTCAGTATAGGATGCTGATGTCCGTTTTGTCAACATATTTCTAAATCGAGAAACTGAAGATTGGGTGTAACAAGGATGACAGTCCCATGCCTCGTGTTCAATTTGGATATCGAGAACAAAGGGAAATAAATGTGTTTACTGATAATGGTTACGTAGTTTGATAATTAGTTGAATCACCAAAATTTATAATTATTGCCAACGTGATAAAGTCCCAATGGGTCACATAAAATGAATTTCTGAATAAGGAGATTGTTTGGGTAAAAAATCCATAACAACAACAAACTAGGTTAAATCTATGTGATTACAATATTATCATCGACCATGATATTCCCGACTTACGATCGTGTGTAACAACGAACGATGTTAATTTTTGATTAATCTCGACAACCGTTATCTTTCTTATTTATTGCAGATCTTGATTATAGCTGAAGATTTATGATTGAAGATTCACTCATCAATATTCAAGCGTAACCGCCCACCAAGATTCAGTGACATCATCAAGACACGACTGTTACATCCATTATAATCTTTAATCAACGGTTACAGATTCTCAAGTATAAATAAAATCAAGACATTCAGAAGACAACCGATTGATACCGACTGACTGATACTTAATTATATCGAATCAACTGCTCTCAAGAAATTATTTGCTGCCAGAATTATTATTTAACTTTATTTACAACTTACGTATTAATCACATTCTGTGATAGCGACATCAGTTATTTAGAACAACATCTCTGATTGACGTCCATAGTACATTGACGATATCACCGATCGTCCGTGGTTTTTACCTTCGATTAGATTTTCCGCGTCACCAAATTATCCGTGTCATTTTTGTTTCTTTTGTTTATTGTCTCGAAGGATCAATATATAGTTGATAGCTTCATAATCCAACCTTAATTTACTTTTGTGTAATTTTAGGCCTAAACAGTTCAAGACCCAACTAAGGATTTCCTTCGAAACAAACGAACCTCTTTTTCATATATTGTTTTTTCAAGATTCACTAATATGTCAACTCTAGGTTATGATCAGAGCCTTATCATCAGATTACAAGCTGATCTTGAAGCTACTAATAAGTAGATCGCCAGATTAACTGGTCAAAACCCAATTTTTTTCAAAAGAACAACAGTGACAACAACCCATGCTGTTAGATCTTCCTATACCCCCAAAACTCACTAAACATGCCATCATACATTGGTCCATTTCTTTTTCAAAAAAATTCGCCTGTAATTTCTCAACCTCGGGTTCTTCCACAACCACCATCACCATTTCCCACTACATTGGACTTTCTTTGCATGAGCCATCGACCCAATGTTGTTAATACACATGAAAACCGTTCCTATGGCATCTAATTCCTTTCTCTAGCATCCCTTTTAGCCACTAATATCCATGGTGTTCACGACAACACCGAGCCATCATAAAGAACTGGATTTCATGTGATAATCGGCCTTACTACATAAGGTTCTAGGTTTACTCCTCCCATCATGTCCATTCCTATGCTAGCTTGTGCTCAACCAAAAGAAGATCTTACAGCTCGTCGCCTAGAGTTGCTGGAAGAATAGAACAAAAACTTCAACCGTTATTATCTAAATTTCTTGGAGTTGCGCTCCCCGTTGATGTAGAACCCCTGACATGATATCAAACATCACCCTTTGCAGATGATATTTCCTTGGTTGATATTTAGAAAAAGTATAACATTCTTGTGTTCAATCCCAAGTACTCTGGTATTACTGACTCCAATGAACATGTTTCCCAATATAAACAATTGATGTAGACCGTCTCAATCCCCCAAAATTACCAAGAAGTTTGCATGTGTAAAAGCTTAGGGGACACCTTAACAGGTTTTGCGTTTTAGTGGCTTATCAATTTGAAGCCTGAATCAATAAACTCATTTGCTAACATGGTTAAACCAATTTTTTCAACAATTTACAAGCAACAGAAAGAGTTTATTGATTCAGGCTTCAAATTGATAAGCCACTAAAGCGCAAACCCTGTTAAGGTGTCCCCTAAACTTTTACACATGCAAACTTCTTGGTAACATGACAAGTTCTTAGGTGTTATACACTGCATAACCATTTGGTGGTTTGGTCTTATACCTATATTTAATGAACTTTATACATTTTGGGATGAATAGCTAGGTTGAAGTTATGATAATGATTCTTGGTATGTTAAATGTCTATTTGAAATAGATTTCATGATGCTCGATTTATTTTCATTGATAGTTTCATGAAAATCACATTGGTGGTATTCCGACCTAATTTGGTAACACTTCCTAAATGCTAGTCTTATGTTTATAGAGAAGATCATGAGCTTATTTGGTAACTTCCTAATATGATGAATGGACAATTCTCCGAATACTGAATTGTTGGACATTTCCACTTGAGTTGAACATCTTCTACATAAACAAGAACAATTTGACTCTTCATGTATTGCTTCATTGCTTCAAACCCTTTTATCACATCTCTGCGATGGATGGTCATGGTCTTGAAGAAAAAGACCATATTATCAAAATTTTCATATTCTAAGAATTTGAAATCTGCTTCTGATAAGTCCATTCTTTCTTTATCTTAAAGGTTCTATAGTGCTAAGATTTCAATCATGGAATGAATAATCTTATCTAAAGGTTATCCCCATATGGAATGAAACAAGAAATTTGTGTCCATAAAGTGTTTCAAATGCTTCCACCAAGACTTGGCTCATACCCTTGATCATAGGGGCCCTAAGCCAAATCGAACACACAGTTAACACCTAATTAGAGTTTGATTTAATCATTCCTTTCTACAAGGTTGTAGCTACACCTCTTGAAATTCTATAGAAATTAGATTCATGTTGATTGAAGCTACAATGTATTCGCTAAAAAATAATACGGACTACTGTAGGGTTTTCGAGTAACTGCATACCAACAACTAAAAACAATATTTTTGAGCCACTTAGAGTTAGATTCAAGTCTTGGTGAGTAAACTTAAAGAACTTTCTAACTAAACTGACGTTGATGACCGAAAGGTGATCAATGATTAAAGTTTTGCCTTACTTAACTAAGCAAGAACACTGAACAACAACTTGACGTTGATGACTGAAGGGAGATCAATGAGATAAGGGTTGACCTTTCTAGATTGTAACTACAACAATCTTGGATACATACAAGTACTTACGATCAATTTTATATGGATACACAATAGAAATAATGCCCATTTTTTTATCGTAATAACTTACTTTGAACCGAACTTAGTAGGATCTTATCCACACCTTCATTATCTTTTGCAAGGGCAAGACCGTCCTTGTTCATCATATTTGACCTGGAAGCAGGTCATATTAAGAAACTGACCTGAAAATGAGTCAATTTCTATAAGAAATTTCAAAGAAGTTAAAATTAAATTTGTTGACTAAGGGCATATAATTCTAAAAGTCATGACATGAGTTCTTGGGATAGAGTAGCATAAATTATTGATAAGTGCATTAAACACAAGAATAAAGAAATAACTCACATTCTTGAAATCCGCATATGAAATTAATTCACAAAACAACAATGTATCAAAGAAAGAGTTAAAGGCCTCTTGGGAAGAAACCATTAAATGCCATATTTGATTTTAAGTTTAAACATAGACAACGGCCAGATAAATCCTATAGTTATCAACTGTGAGATAAAGAGAGAGATATAGAACTATATCAATAAGCATTAAGTAAAGGAAATTTCTGAATTCACGAAGGCTCATAAACTTCAGCAAAAATCCAAAAACTAAATGTTTTTCATGGTACTCGGACCAAAAGTAAATGAGCTTCAACAAAACAAACTATGCAAACAATTAATTCTGAAGGAAAAAAAAAGGATTCATAAAACTAAAGAAAACTTTCCAACGAAGATTGAAGATATCGAAAGTTCCATTTTCTCTCACATCTCACCTTCTTTCTGGTGTCCAGCAGTTTTTTGGATACCCGAGGCATTTCACCAAACAGATGGTGTGCAAATTAAGTTCCTGTAAAAAAGGATGATAAATCATCGTCATAAGTTGCCAAGTTCGAACAATGGGGCTTATTATATAACAATTTATTACATCAATATAAAAGGAACAACCAACGGTATTTGATGTGGCATTACAAGAATTGAGAATCCTCAAATACTGCATTGTGGTGTTATTTTGGTCATCTCACATTCATAATCAAATACTGCAAGAATTGAGAATAGAGATAACTATAACAAGGATGGATGACTTTCATAATTAAAAGATTATTCGGCTAAAAATGTTTTTTGACCAATCTCTCACTAAAGGAATTTTACAAAACATGACATAAATCTTTATTTATATAAATATAAAAATCTTTATGCCTTTCTCTTTTTTTCTTGAAAATGTATACAATAAATAACCAAAGGGATTTGAGATGGCATTGTGAGATTTGCATCTGTATCCTCAAAATTTGCATTGCGGTGTTGTTTTAGTCGTCCCATATTGATGAGAGAAGGTTAGATTGGAAAATGAAAGTGACCATTTTTTTGCAACAAAAAAAAAACAATCTTATCTTATTAAAAGATCAATCGATTAATACATGAACCAATCAGTAAATATATATCAAAAGAACCAATGGATCTTGATGTGCCACCATGACAATGGAATCAAGGGGTCATGAAGCGAAACCATAAAAATTGAGTATTCACAAATGGTGGGTTGTAGTTGAGTTTTAGCTCCCACATTGGTCAGAAGTTAGGAATCTTTATATTATATTAAATTATTATAGGATGGTAAAAAAATGAGAACCGAAAAAAGGTTGAGGACAGTGAGGAGTAATCTCAATCATGCAAGGGTTTAATCAAGGGTCGTTAAAAAGGGTGGCATTTTTGTAATATATGTGAAAGTTTTACCTAATATAACAACTAATTTGATAGTTTCAGAGCATTGTTGTAATATCAGTGAATGTTGGGCCTAAGATCATCAACTCATTTGGTTTTCTAATTACTTTTAAACAAATTAACTTAAATCAATAATTACGAAATTTGGGGCTTACGATGGGGGTTTAAACAGGAACTGTATTCACGAGGATGGTGACGCTAGCATACACGGCGGTAAGAGACGATTTCAGGAGGAGAATGGGATGAAAAATGGTGGTGTCACTGGGATAGTTAGACACATGTTACAAAGTTTCGATAAAAAAATGTGCCGACGATGTCGTTTTTGTTTGACGGAGTGGAGATGGTGATGAAGCAGGAGAACTTCCTGACCTACAGCTCCACCGACGTCAGGTGCATGGCGATGTCAGCGTCGTCGTCGTCGTTGAACGTAATCGCCATATGTAGCAACAGAATCATCGAATTCTTTTCGATTTTCCGAATTCAAGGAGTGGAATCTCATTTGAACGGTGCTCTTGAAGTTGAATCATGTGATTTCCCTCATGGTTTCAAATTTGTCATTCTTGTTTTCAATCTGTAAGTTTGCTGGTTGCTTAGGTCGTCCTCACAGTTCTCAACCTTTTTTTAGTACTCACATGATTAAACTTATATTATTATATTATATTATATATATATATATATATATATATATACATCTCATCTCAATCTTTATCTTTATATATAAAAATAAAACATCGGGATTTTGAGGTGGCACCATGAGAATGGAGTGTTCTCAAAGGATGAATTGTGGTTGAGTTTTAGTTGTCCCACATTGGTGAAAAGTTAAAATATTCGAATAAAATGAAGTGTATAAAAAGATGGATGGTGCCTTTGTGTCAATTCATGAGGTTTTCCTCATAGGGTGTTTTATATTGGATGACCCTCCTTAAAATCTATAACCATGGTTGGAATCAAAATCAACCAAATGGTAAAAATCATATTACAAAACTAAAAGTTAAACCAAGGATGATGACTTAACAACATGAGGTTTGATTCCTCCTCAAATGTTGACTAAAGTTGATTTTCATCATCTCACATTGCTAGAAAGATTTGGAAGAAGATGATGGATGTATAAAAGCGTGATGGATGCTATGAAACCTATAACCATGGTTGAAATTAAAGTCAACCAATTAGTAAAATTATAGTACAAAACACAGATTTAAAATCTTTATCTTTATATTATTATATATATAAAAGGAAAACCTGGGGTATTGAGGTAGCACCATGAGAATTGAGTATTTTCAAATGGTGAATTGTGGTTGAGTTTTAGTTATCCCATATTAGTGACGAGTTGAAAGATTTGAACAAAATGAAATGTATAAGAAAGGTGGATTAGATGTCTTTGTGTCAAATCATGGGGTTTGCCTCGTAAGGTTGTCTTATTTTGGATGACCCTCTTTGAAATCTATAACCATTGTTGGAATCAAAACCGACCAAATGGTAAAAATATTTATCTTTATATATATAAAAGGAACACCAAGTTGATTTTCATCATCTCACATTGGTGGAAAGATTTGGAATCTTTATCTATAAAAAAGTAAAACCTTGTGATATTGAGGTGGCACCATGAGAATGGTGAATTGTGGTCAAGTTTTAGTTGTCCCACATTGGTGGCGAGTTAAAAGGTTTGAACAAGGTGAAATGTATAAAAAGATGGATGGTGCCTATTTGTCAATTCATGAGGTTTTCCTCATAGAGTTCTTTTATTTTGGACGACCCTCTTTGAATCTATAACCATGGTTGGAATCAAAACCAACCAAATGGTAAAAATCATAGTACAAAACTAAAAGTGAAACTAAGGATGATGACTTGACAACATGAGGTTTGAGTCTTCCTCAAATCTTGATTAAAGTTGATTTTCATCATCTCACATTGGTAGAAAGATTTGGAAGAAGATGATGAATGTATAAAACCGTGATGGAGCTTTGAAATAAATTACAATGGTTGAAATCAAAACCAACCAATTGGTAAATTTTTTGTGCAAAACGAATGCAAATGATACATACCTTTCTTAACAAGAGTTGTGATTATTGTTATACTTATAATAACAAATGTAGTTTAACTATCTATTATATCACTTATATATACATAGAATGAAAGTGTTGATTTAATGACGTGTTTTCATCTGATGTTAGTATTCTCCAAATCATGATTTACGGTGTTGGATGGGGCGTTATAAATATAAATACAATCCAGAGTTTTCAGACACATCGCACTCCCGCTCGAATCGAGGCTTTTATGGGTTTTCTTAAATTGAGTTTTGATCACCGCACAAATTAAAATCTATAACCATGATTGAAATTAAAATCAACCAATTAGTAAAATTATAGTACAAAACACACAATTAAAACCTTTATATATATATATATATATATATCCTTAGGACCCTCTCAAATAGAAATAGAGAACGAAGTAACTAGAAAGATTGTTAGAATCGCCTTCTTCTAGAAAGATCATCTAGAAAGCGAGTTATATATATATATATATATATATATATATATATGGTATATTTCAAATGCAACAATGTCCATTTGTACAACCAATACAACCCAATCAATTTAGATCTTTATGGAAATGATGATAGTTCATTTATTATGATTAAAATATTTATGGAAGATGAATAGAGTTTATTAATTATGATCAATACTTTATATTATGAAACAATCAAAACTTTTATGAAATCATGTATTCATCAAATCAAATGGACGGTTGAGATTAAGTTATTAGAAGGGTACTCGTGCAATGCATTGAGATACATCTTGATTTTAGTATTTCGTTTTATTCCTTTTTTATGACAATATAATAAAGTTTTATGTGGTTCTGAAAAAACGATAATGTTATTATTTTTGAATAAAATATAAATTTGAAAATATTATAAAATTTTGAAAAAAAATATACCGATATTAGTATCAAATTAACTTTTTTAAAAGTTCTTGTATTTTGGTGTAATTTTCTTAATTCAATTTTTTAATTATAATTTAATTTAGGTTTAGTAACAAAGAAATTTAATAATATAATTTTTTTATAAAGATAATAACCTAAGGTATTATGTTAGAACTCAATGATAACCTAATTATATTTTAGTTTTTTTATATTTTTTATATTTAAAATGAGATGTTTATCCAATATTTGATTATGTGTATCTGCAGTTAGTTACACGAATTCAAATATGAAGCTTTAATAAGTTGTTTTGTGCACAATTTACTTGTAATAATAAATTTTAAGTGATATGCATCAATAAACAATTTTTCATGCATAAAAAAATGGTTTTTAAGAGTTTTTGTCAAATGTTTTATAATACATTAAGAAGATCCCAATGTTGTTGACGTGGCATGCATCTCCTTAGGAGGAGAAGTATTGGTTTCTTTTTCTGAATATAAGTTGTTTTTTCTTAATTTTCCTTCAATGTTTTACCACTTAGGGTTGTTTGTAGATTTACATTTAACTACAACCCATTCATTTCTTTACCTCTTCATTTCTATCTTCTTTAAGGTTATCTGCAAAACAACAAGGGGTTTTTTAGGGTTCATGGCCAAGAAAAGTGATGGCTGAATTGAATGGGTTGCAGTCATAGGTTTCAGGCGATGGCCGATGGGGTCATGGAGTTCACCGGAGATGGAGGTTTTATGGAGAATGGTTTGTTGTTTGTGCTCAGTCTATCAACTTCCATGCAAAAGTCACATCGAAATCTAATTCAGATGATCACTTCTTTCTCATTAAGCCATGCATGTCAACTAGTTCTCCACATGTATAAAGTGTACACTGTTGCATGCTAAAAAAAACATCTGATTTGAATTCATTCTTTTTGTAATGAGGTGCATGGTAATCTAGAGTACCATGAGTCTTGGCTGTTGATGACTGGATTGCTTAATCTATTCAGATGTACAAGTCTTCTTTCACATACTAGAGTGCTTAATTTGGCTCTTGGATTGCTTATATACATTCAGACATTTTGAAGGTACCTCCTTAGGAGATGATGGATGTTAAACTTATATGTTTGTTAACTTCCAAAATTTAGAGCTCAAATATACATGGTCTAATGGAGTTTGTTGGATAACCGCAAGGGTGGTGTCTGATTAGTTTGAGATTGGCTCCAAAGGTCAAAAGTATCAGGAGGTATCAGGTTCAAATCCAAGAAGGAATAAAAATCTCTTTGTAGCAACGGAGGTTCAATGCGGTGACTCCGGGCTATTTGCAAAGCAAGTGGTTGCCCTGGAATTAGTCGGCTCGCATAGCGGGTTGAATATCGAGGTTAATAAAAAAAATGAGCTTGTTGGACTAAAAATCTGGCTTTGGATAATGAATGTTGGGGTTGTCACACTACCAAACAAGCCACTTTTTCCGGCGGCAGAATCTGCCAGAATTTACTATTTCCGGCGGATTCTGCCGCCGGAAAAAGTGACGTCGGTGATTTCTTTTTCGACGGAATCAGCGGCGGATTTTACCATACAGTTAAAAGCGCAACTAACATCCGTTAAAGTCCAATACGGTTAAAAATTTTAATTTTTAAATTTTAAAAATGATTTTTCTTTATTTTTTTAAAAATTATTATTTTTCCGCCACGGTTAAAAGATTTAATTTTTAATTTTTAAAAATGATTTTTCTAAAAGTATTTCTGGCGGATTTATTTTTTGAAAAAATTTATTATTTTTCCGCCGAAAACGATTAAAAGATTTAATTTTTATTTTTTTTAAATGATTTTTCTAAAAAAAATTCCGGCGGATTTTTTTTTAATTTTCCGCCGGAAAAGGTTAAAAGATTTAATTTTTAGTTTTTAAAAATGATTTTTCTAAAAATATTTCCGACGGATTTATTTTTTAAAAAAATATATTATTTTTCCGCCGAAAAAGGTTTAAAGATTTACTTTTTATTTTTAAAAAATGTTAATTTCAAAAATACTCCGACGGATGTATTTTTTAGAAAAGTTTTATTATTTAAAGGATTAATTAATTTTAAAATATTAATTAAGAACTCTGCCGGAAATACAATCAGTTTAATATTTCCGGCGGAAGTCAATAAAAGTTGATTTTTTTGAAGTCACACGGAAATCCGCCGGAAAATTACCGCGGAAACCTTCCGCTAGAAAATGTGCCGGAAATGCCCAATTTTCTAGTAGTGTCAAGCTTAAAATATCTAGGTTGTGGGAGTTTTTTAATACAAAGAAAAATAGGGAATTGATTGGTTTGGACATGGTTTTAGTTGTTGAGATGGTTTTTACTTTGTTTTTTTTCTTATTAACCTGGATGTCCAACCCGCTATGCGAGTTGACTAATCCTAGGGCGACAACCCCTTTTATGGGTAGCCCGGAGTCACTGTATTTGAACCTCTGTGGCCACAAGGAGATTCTTTATTCCTCCTTGGACTCGAACCTAGGACCTCAAAGCACTTTTGACCTTTGGAGGCCGAGTTTGCTGCCGTGCAAATTTTTATTTGTCCGAGTATGGAAATAAATTGCGTATACGATCCAAATAATAAGGGGCCAAGTTTCCTTTGGATCCCAACTCCAATATGATCTTCATGCTTCATTAGCCCATACTACTCCTGCCAATTGTGAATTTTATATTAACAAATTACTGAGCCAATTTTGCTTAAACCAATTGGACACCACCCTTGTGGTTTACTCTATTCTTTTCCTCATACAAGTTACTAGCAAACTGGGTTCTTCCAATTGGTTGATTAATTTATTTGTTTTGTTTGTAAGGGTCTTTTATGACAACAATGGTGAGAAAAAACTTGGGTTAATAAGTATAATCATTTGTTTCAGAATTTCAAAGTTGTTGAGAATTATCGAGCCTTCAAGATCATCGACTCGAATTTCAAGATTATTTTCACACTATTTACTGAATGTATTCGTACTCTTTGATTTTAGACCAAAATGACATCATATACGTGCTCGACAGGTCTACCCATACTCCTATTAATATAGTCGGACCCTGTGACAGCCGTCAAATTCGAACTCTCATGTTAGCTCTTATTAAGTTTGTATTAGTGTTATTGAAGATAATTTATAAGATTAGGAGTTAGTTAGGTTAGTTTGGTCGAAAAATTTCTAAGAGATTCCGGCAGTTGTTTAGAAAGTCCGGTTCCGACAAGAAATTATCTGAAACGTCCCATACAGTACCAAATGCTCTAATTTATACCCAATTTATATAAAACAGTAAGTTTTAGTGTTTTAAATATAAAACCTTTCTATTTAAATGAATTTAGTCATCATGGGTTTTTAATTTGAAGAAAAATGTCAAAATTGAGAAAAATGACATTTTAGCATTTTGGGCTTTAGTTTTTTTATAAAAAAAATATTTAGAGGATAGGCTTGGGCTCTCCATGGCCGGCCCCCTCCCTCCCCTTTCCCTCCTATTACCCACATATAAATAGCATCATTTCTCCTATTACAACTCATTTTCTCATTTCAAAACTTGAAACCCCCTCTCTTTCCTTCTCTAAACTCAAGAGTCTCAAAGAATCATCTTCTTCATCCTTCCTACTCTATCCCATTTCTCCATATTTCTCCATCAAAAAAGCAAGGATTTTGAAGATATTACATCCCTCTCATCATAAATCAAGGTAACAACTTCATCTCCATCTTTTTCTTGCAAATTTTGGGGGAAAACCCCACTTTTATGCATTTCTCTCTACTATCTTCTAACCTCCGAAAATTCTGAGTTTTAAGGAGAGATTACACACCAAAAACATGTAAAAAT
>NC_037539.1:37566629-37568880 GCF_001531365.2 Cynara cardunculus var. scolymus
CAAGTGGAATCACATGAAATTATGGAGTTTTGATCTCCCAACATCTAAAACACTATAGGTGTGCAAACTATGAAACCACCAGTAGGTAACTCCTACTTTGTATGCTAATATCTCTCTACTTATTTGTTCTTAGTGTATGATTATTCTTCTAAATGTTCTTTTATGAGTTAGGGTTCGTATGAATCCAGTTTCACTCAAAAATATGAAGTTTTGAGGCATTAACCAATTTATTTAAGTTAAGTGTGCAATCTGTCAGCTAATGACATATATGTGCATGTAACTTTATGGTACCATATCTTCCTCTTAACTCATCCAAAATGAGTGATTTTTAGTTTGAAAGTTTTGTATAAGTGTTAAGTTTATAATCCAACTTGAATTTCTATATAACACTTAGTAGAACTCTTTTAATGAGTGTTTTACTAACATGGTGTAATCTGCCATACTCTTTTAATGAGTGTTTTACTAACATGGTGTAATCTGCCATATCAGTTGTGATAAGTTGTATTGCATAAATTATTTGAATCATTATTGCATGCCCAAAATACATGAAATTTGGTCACGATGACTATAACTCAGTGCTATAACCCATGTAAAAAGATAGGAAATTATCTCATTTTTGAAGTCTCTTTATTTTGATCATTTTTTAAGTATCATAAGTTTCTGCCCAGCAATGAAATTTTGGGGTTTCTTGATTTTGTAAAATTATGATCCTCTATTGGATTATAGCATCATTTCCGGTATAAATTAATGCATTAACGAGCATATGGACATTATGTATATTTGGACTATGGATAATCACATGGGACATTAGTAGACACGTATGGACTTAGGACTTATTAAACCCCATAGGTAGTGTTAAATCAATAAGTGATGGTTTTGGATATTCCTATTGATAGGGAATCGTTGAACTAGTGCGGTGATCGGATCGAATCTCTATTTTTGCGGCGCATTATGAAAGGTGAGTATTCACGGCCCCTCTATTTATCGTTTTTGCGTATTTGGGGTGGAAAGCATAATTAAAGAAATGTTTGATAGATTTATATTGATATATGAATCTTGTTGTGAGCAATTAAATGTATACACTATTGATGGTATGTTGAGTTTGAAAGTCCACGTTTGTTTACACTACTATTAACTCATTTTGAGCCTATGATTCTTGTGGGTAGYGCTATTTGGTTGTCATACCCACCCTTTTGACTGACGAGTAGGGGTGCACTTGGTCATTAAAGTATGCTCTACACATGTGACTCGAAGTAGTCACCGCTGAGGTAGTTCGTAAGAATGCTCTATCTATGTGGTTCGCTACCACCTCTAAGGTAGTTCGTGGGGGGTTGAAAGTTGTTTAGGTTTAGTAGTGGCTCAACAATTTATATCATGTGTATGACGTTGCTTTTAAGATATTGCTCATAAACCTATAACTGGGATTTGCTGCATTTGAAATCATTTTGTGCATATAAAACCTGTGAACTCACCAACTCTTTGTAGTTGACACTCGATTTTAATATGCTTTTCAGGAAATAAGAAGATAGTGAAAAAGTAGATAATCTTACGTTCTTGCTTGCATCCGCTTTGGGCAACATAAGCTGGATTTTTGTTTAAGGAACTCCTTTTGTAACGAACTTATTTTTTTGTCAAAAACTTTGTTTCTGTTGAAATGTAATCGGTGAATGTAATTTTTTTTAAACTTTGGATTTTTTTTTTTTGTGTTATGGCTATGAATGTATGGTTGGTGTTAAATATATCCTAGTGCGATGAACTCCTAACTGACGCGCCTCATGTTTCCGCTTTAGCGGGGTGTGACAGACCCCACACAGATTATATACATGGCAACAATAATGGTATATAAGAGTTCACAAGAAACTAATATCTACTAGTTAAAACCTTAAATAGATACTTCTCGGTCTTCCCTTTACATATTACATGTTTTTTATTTGAAGATTTTATTTAGCAATTCAAAAAACTGCCAAATAAAATGCGCCATAAGCCGAAATATCACAGATACCGCCTCATCCTGGGCCATCACACGGAAAACTATAACCGAAATCCTTTTTATCTGACATTAACTTGGAACCACGTGCATCTAATGCACCTTTTACTAAGATCAACGTAGTTGCATGTAAACCTAGAGCAATAGCATGATGAACCAAAAAGTCCCCGAGACCAATCTATATATATATTAAAGGAAGAACCAAAATGTTGTTCAATGAGAACACTTCTATCCTATTTATCTTTTTTCTCATTATTTTGATTT
>NC_037539.1:37569990-37577782 GCF_001531365.2 Cynara cardunculus var. scolymus
TTTTATTAAAGATAATAATTAAACATTCGGTTAGAAACTCAATGATTATCTTAATTATATTTTAGATTTTTTATATTTAAAATAAATGTTTATCTTGTATTTGATTATGTTTATCTGCAGTTAGTTACATGAATTTAAAAAAGAAGCTTTAATAAGTTGTACTTACTCAAAATCACTTGTAATCTTGAATTTTAAGTAATATGCATCAATAAACAGTACTTCATACATAAAAAATGGATTTTAAGAGTTTTTGTCAAATGTTTTATAATATAGTATAGATATCAAAATGAACAAATATATGTAAAATAATATCTTAGCTCATAGTTTTTGATGATAAACATAATGCAAAAAATTATTTTTTATATCAATTCTTACAAATTTATAACATTTTTGTGGTTTCCATTTGATTATCATCCCCCTAAAAAACACACACACATGTATGTATGTGTGTGTGTATATATATATATATATATATATATAAATCTAGAAAAGCTATTACAATCATTTATATATATAAATCAATTTATTTTACTTTTTTAATTTGCATTATTTCAATCTTTTCCTTTCTCTCTCAATAATTTAAAATTTAGTGACGATAAATAATATTAATTGATCAATATTTATTAATTTACATTGACTTCGAACTTAGAAAATGCAACCTCTCTCTCGATGTAATATATATATATATATATATATATATCAATATAATAATTAGAATATTAATGATAGTAAATAACATTTATTGATTAATATTTAAAAACATTTATTTATTAATTTGTACTTTAAAATTTGTATTAATATATGTTTAAGTCCTGAAATATATATCCACAATTTTATAAATGTGTAATCATTACACTTTTTAATTAATTAAAGGGAAATTGCATGAAAAAGTAACGTATTTTAACTTGATTCCTATTTTGGGTAACGTACTTTCAAAACTTCCATTTTAGTATCTAAGATGTACAGTTTTAAACATTTAAGTACCGAGTAACCAGTTGAAGCATTAAACGGTTACCATGCTGATGTGGCGAGTGATGTGGTATCAACTCAGTATTATTTGCTGAAGCATTAACCAGATACCATATCACTCGCCACATCAACATGATAACCGATTAATGTTTCAACCGGTTACCCAAGTATTTAATGTTTAAAACTTTACATCTTAGACATCAAAATGGAAGTTTTTAAAATATGTTATCCAAAATAAGAATCAAGTTAAAGTATATTACTTTTTCATGCAATTTGCCATTAACTAAATGACAATTTTATCATTCATAATTGAAAGATTAATGATTTTTTTATCTCATAATTAAGACTAGAGTTGAAAAGTAGACATTACTTTTTTAAAGTGAACATTTACTTTGGGACAAACTAAAATAGAAATATGGACACTTATTTTGAGACGGACGAAGTATTTGTTTTTGTTATTTGTAGACATCATTCGTTTTCTAACAATGAATTATTTTTTATAGTAACTTATATGTATTAATAATCGTTTAATATCTTATCATATTATTTATAGACTAAGTTTTTATTTACCACATTTTTTGTACATATAATTAGTTACCGTACGATTTAGATGTATAGTTATTTATATTTTTAATAAAAATCGGTAGAAACATCATCCTCTTTTTAAAAAAGAAATAAACTTCATCATCAATCAAACAAACAAAGCATAAGTTATCCACACTCATGTTGTTACTGTTACTCATTTTATTTAATTTTACAACTTTATTCTTAAACAAATCTCTCTCTCTCTCTAATATATATATATATATATATATATATATATATATATATATCAAAATTTCACTAATTAGATTTTATCAGTTTTTTTTTTGAATTATTTGAATATATTTGTTGATGGTTCTATTAACAACTAACATATATTTATATAGACAATCTTCGAAACATTAAGCAAAGTACTCATATTACCGTGCAACGCACGGTTCTCACACTAGTTGTTAAGAATAGTGAATTACTATTCTCATTAATAGCAGTTAACTAACACGGAAAGCAATGGAAATTCCCTTCAAGGTGCTTGCTCCAGTGGCGGGCGGGCACACAATGTCTTCAACTACCATATTAAAGGTACAACGCCTAAGAACTACCCAATAAAACATGAATAAAATTTTGATGCAACACCATTTGATCCGAAGATGTGAAATGAAATTGTGGATGAAACTGCAAGCATGAATCCATCTCCAAAGGTTTTCTTCTCTCAATTTTCGATAACGATTTTTCTTCGACAATGATCTGATAAGAACCAAAATATCAGTGAAAATATAATTGAACTTCAAAATGATGTAGTTTTGCATCAACAAATGCAAACAAGTTTTTCCCTTATTCATGTCCTTTTTTTTATTAACCTGGATATCCAATCTGTTATGCGAGCCGACTAATCTCACGGGGGACCACCTGCTTTGCAGATAGCCCTGAGTCACTGCATTTGAACCTCCGTTGCCACAAGGGGATTTTTATTCCTCCTTGGATTTGAATTTGGGACCTCCTGGTACTTTTGACCTTTGAGCCAAGCTCAAATCAATCAGGCACCACTCTTGTTCTTTTTCCGCTAACTATAATGTTTCTTGGTCAAGTCAAAATCGGTTCATGTAGTTGAATGATTCTATGTACTAATTAAAAATCGGCACTCAACTTGATGACAAACATCATGTAACAAGGTTGTTAACTCCTTCCATAGTGACAAACCGTTATAGTGTTCACAGTAGAAATGAATCGAGTTCTAAACATGCATAATAATTACACTTTTTAGTAAACCAAATTGCAATTTTGCCTTTAATAATTTCTCTCTCTTCGCAACTCTTACATATTTGTATATCAATTAAGGGTAGATTTGCGAACTTAGTTATTTATTTTTGAAACTATACATATATAAATAAAAGTGCAGACACTTATTTTGGGACAAGTAATACCAGTAAAACAATGCATCAATTCCAATATTCAAACAAGTAATTTTAGCTAAAAACTATGTTGTAAAGGCACTACAACAAAATTGGGTTTATAGGACACCTCCAATCTCTTAGCGTCCCAATAAACCGTTTTATAAGACTTAATTTATATGATCAAAATATAAAGTGTTCTATCTAACGATGTTGTAATAAGTTTATATGACACTTTTGGGCATCTTAACAAGTTTTTTAGGACATTTTAATACAAAGTGTCACATTAGCAATTTTGTAGGACACTTTTGAGAAAATGTCCTATAAACTCAATTTTTTATAAGAAATTTGTTTTTATAGAACAATTTTTCAAATAGTATCATATAAAGTTGTTAATGTGACGCTTTATATTAAAAGTGTTCTAGAAAACTTATTAAGACGTCAAAAAACGTCATATAAACTTATTACAACGCCTTTAGATAGGACGTTTTATTTTTTTTGGTCTTATAAAGAAGTCTATTAAGACATTTAAAAATTGGGAATGTCCTATAAACCCGATTTTATTGTAGTGAGGAGAATAACATTCCAATATAACTTTGACTTCATCCATGTGTTAAATATGAGTTGTCTCTAACATTGTATCTAACTACTATTGATGAGGATGAACACTTTGTGTACCCACTCCCACATGCCATGCTTCAATGCTATATTATCTTTTTGCTACCAACCTATTGAGGGGTGCAAAGTATGGTGCTATAACTTTTTGGCCCATTTTTATGTGTCTTATTGATTTTTTATTTTTATTAAATCATTTCTTTTTTCTATTAGACTTTGTTTGGTTTTTATTAATAAGTTATGATGGTTGTGTTATGGTTCTTTTAAGAGTACCAATTAAGTACCATAAAGTCAGCTATCAAGATTCAAAAAGGTTGAACATTTGTAAATTAAGCAATAAGCACTTAAATAATACAATTCAAGTGTATCATCTTCTTTCCCATTTCGAGGAAAACGTGCAGAAGGAAAAGGAAACAACGGGGATCCGAATCGGACCTAAAAGGGGATGACATGAAAAGTCTTTTTCAAAACCTTGCATTAAGGGCATTACAACGATGTATGAGAGGAATGAAGAAAAACTTGTGATTAGTGTGGAGGTGAAGGTCTGTTTAATTGATAAGCATGGTTTATTACATGCTTAAAGTACCTATTTCTTATATTTATTAGGTAGATTTTCATAGTTTATCCCAACCTTGAGTCATTTTTACTTCTTTATTTTCCATTTATTATGTTTGGAGCTAATTGTGATAATGAATCTGTTTTTACAACAAGTTGGAGTAGATAACATTTTTTGACTCAGTTCACTGCACTATGATGCTGCAGCATTCCAACAGCATTGCCCGGCTGCATCTTGGCTTTTTGTAGAAGGTGCTTAATGATTAAGTCATGTCTTGGAGGGAAGTCTGAAGAGAAGAAGCTCTCGTTTTTGGGCTGGTTACAGCTGGTGACAAGAGATGGAGATGACCCATGGAAGACCTTTTGTGATGGAGTAGAAAGCTCCTTTTTGTTGTCTTCTCTTGATTAACCCTTGTACTTTGTACTTTGTACTTTCATTATTGTTTTGTCTTTTTCTCTTTTAGTTGGGTATTTAAGGAGGCCTTTGGCCACTCCTTTTTCTGATTCTCAACTTGGACGAATTCCTTCACCAAGTTGTGCTACCAAGACATTTCCATATTATTAATATTATTACAAGCTTTTAAGTATTTATTAATTGTTCTTCATTTCTTGTCTTTTATTTATAGTCATTTATTTTACGTCTTTACTTTTCGTCATTTACATTTACGTCTTTACTTTCAGTTATTTACTTTCCGTTATTTACATTCATGTATTTACTTTACATCATTTATTTACGTCATTTACTTTCCGTAATGAGTAGCTAATTTCATTAGTACGGGTGTAGGGTAAAGGGTGAAATGTTAAACCGAATGAAAGTGGACATTGTTTCGCAATAATAATGTTCCACTATTTCATTCAAGTTTTTATAAAAACCAAGCACACTTCTTGACGGGTTGATCACTTGAAAGTGTTAAAGTGCGATGGACTTAGAGATAAGCCATCAATAAGCACGTCAACTTGGATGACATAAGAGGTAGACTTGAGAAAGTTGCCGACAAGGAGACTTGTCATTTATGTTTTTCAAAACGTAACTCCCGACGGGTTGGTCACTTGTTAAAGAGTGTCAAAGTGTGATAGATTCAGAGATGAACTATCAAGAACACGCCAACTTGAATGATATGGGAATCAGCTCGAAAGAGTGATTTTTAGCAAAGAGATTTGTTTAACCATATATCTTGAAGACACTTTTTCGTCACTATCCCTGGTCCGAACACCTCATAGAGATATGGGTGCTAAGCTATAATATAGTGCAAAAGTGAAGTCCGAGAGGAATACCTTCAAGATTGATGGTGGGACCGGTTCTTTCTGAACTTTGTCTGCTGGATCTCGTGTTTACGTTTCACCCCCAAATCTTACACCCGTGCTACCTTTATTATTCTGTTTATTATTCTGCTTTTATATTACCTGTGTTAACTTGAACTCAACTAAAGTCTTCGTTTTCGCCATCTGAAATCATCTCTTTTATTTAACTCTAATTTAACTTTGGCTACAGTCCCTGTGGACGATAATCCGGTACTTGTACCACTTATTACTTGAAAAAGACGACGTTGGGCTATTTTGTATACTTGCTTTATGGCCCAATTTCTTTAGTCTGAAGGTGTGAAAAACGACCGACCATTAATTATAATATATTCAAGAAAGAGTCGTCTTATTTCCTTGCTTCTTCGTTCTTTCTAATTCATTCACTTCAAGATTTGTTCTAAATGTCGTGTACCATCATCTTCAACCAACTTCCACTGTACCGGTGCGACGTCTAAAGAACTACTTATACACTACTAACCCCGACTGCCTTGCTTCACACAGATCATACAACGAGGGCCTCTCACTCCGCTCACCTCCCCTCTGGTATAAGCGAGATGGAAAAAGATTGGATTTTCTTTAACTTTTCTATCTCGGTTATGTTGAGGGTATGGAGCCGTCAGTCAATATGGCATGTTTATAATGGGGTCACCACTCACTTTATAAGCAAACTGTAAGTCAATAGTTTTCGCTACCCAGCGCTTATGTGCCTCTCGAAGTACTGCCAGATCAATGGCGTCTTGTCTATCTTGACTTGCAGCTCAAAAGACCCCAAATGGGATTTATTAAAGCTTCCTAATAGATAGGTTTACTGATCACTTTTGCAAATATGAACCTGATATTTAGGTATCTTAATACCCCTCATTTAGACGGAGAGGTGCTACCGTCGACTGACTTGGGGAGGGAGACTACCATCGACCATTAAGAAGACTAAAAACAACAACAAGCGAGCTGGAGCAAGCGATCAGTCACCAGCAAGCGAGCAGAAGTGAACGATCTACTCCTTTTTATATATCTAAAATCTTTATCTCAGAGCAGAGAGTGCTCCTCGGGTGAGGAGCACGAGCTAATTGTCCTTGTGTTAGCCATCAAAGCAAGCAAGCGAAGGCGAGCAATCTACTAGGATAAGGCGATATATAATATCTAGCTTAGAGTAGAGAGTTGTTTCCCATGAAGGGGGGGGGGGGGCACAAACGGAGTGTCCCTGTGTTTATTGCTTTTGTTGTTAATTTTTGTCTTAATATCTTTGTGTTATAGGGTTCATTGAATTGTAATAAGAATCTAAAAGCTAGTGAACGGTTTTCACCTCCACCAAGAAAGGAGGTGAAAGAGAATGAACATAACCAGAAAGGAGAATATATATATATATATATATATATATATATAATGTTGGGTTCATGTAAAACCAGTTTGTTTTCTTGAGATTTGTGATACCACAAAATAACACTATCACTTTATAGTAAAACATTTCGAAGGTATGAAAAACATCGAACCTTCACAGCAAAAACATTGTGAAGTTTTACATTCACAATGTTTTTCTGTGAAGGTTCAGTGTTATATAAGTAATCTCACGGATCTCATGAAAACAATATATGGTCTCACATGTTCCCTTCTTTTCTTAACCAAAGAAACAGTACAACCTTTGTTGATCGAGGCATTTTCGTCTTTTTCATTATTGATACCACATTCCTTAAATATCTCATTCACTTAATTATTTCATTCCTTAATTATTACGTTTCTTAATTATCTCATTTATTTAATTGTTTCACCTATGAAGTTTTTTATTTCACCTATGAACTTGTTTAAATTTCCTTAATTATCTTATTCACTTTTCAATTTCACCTATGAACTTTAATAAAAATTTGGAACAGCCAAAGTTCATACAGGAAACAACATTATAAATTTTAAACAAAAATCATTATTTTTTCACCTATAAATTTTAAATAAAAATCATTATTATTGTTTTCACATATGAACTTTCTGATTTTATCTTTAAAAATCATTTAAATATTATTATTGACTAGTTTTCAAAAATAAAATGTATCTTCTAGATAAAAATTCATTTATTGATTATCTTCCAAAAATAAAATATGATTCTCTTCCAGAAATAAAAACAATTTGTTCCAAAAATGTCTTTCATTTAATACCATTTATTTTGTTTCATTTTATTAGATTATAACATTTCATTTAATAACAACCGTTGATTAAAGAAATGAAAGACCCATGTCGGGTAAAAAAATTAATATTATTTACTTAGCTAATAAATAATTGCGTCTCTCTCTATGTATATATATATATATATATATATATATATATATATATACTATCTTATAAAGCATTTGGCTAAAACTCTTAAAAACTCTTAAAACTCTTAAAAACTCTTAAACTCGTTCATCCCTATCCGATTTCATCCCATATCTGAA
>NC_037539.1:37580322-37581463 GCF_001531365.2 Cynara cardunculus var. scolymus
TAAACTTAAATTAAATTATAATAAAAGAATAAATTAAAGAAATTACATAAAAAATAGAACTTTTAAATAGTTGATTTAATATTAATTTCGCTTATTTTTAAAAAAATTGATAATATTTCATTCAAAAATAAAAACATTTTTTTTTTTCTCAAAACTACATAAAATCGCATTATAACATCGATAGAGCCAAAATATAAAACAAAACATTAAAATCAAAATGTATCTCGCTACATTATGCGAGTACTATTCTAGTGTAATATTATTAACAAAATATGTTGACAAGTCACCGAACATAACTAAATCTGTTTAGGTTACATTATTTTAGAAATCTCTTAAAAAAAGAAATCCAGTGCTGGATCCAACGATATTCAATACAAATCTAAACAAACCATATGGTGTTTAGAGAATTTACCATTCAGATTTGTTGTGAGTTCTGATGGAGCACCTTGGAAATCAAAGTAAACTTCCTCTACGTAGATCCATACACAACCACGTTGTTATCTTCTAGCGGGTTCTAGCGCAAAACCCCTAAATCTAATATAGACGAGTTTGAAGATTGAACTTGCATAATTGAAATACAACTTAAGTAGGTAGAGCTCAGAGAGTTTGGATTTGATGCAGATGATCGCACCCTAGATGAGTTGCAACCGATGGTTAAGGTTGATAAGTGAATCAGATGTGCATGATGAATCAGTTGATGTGAAGGTCGATTCAGAACCTGATGTGGTCTGAAGTGGGGAAATGGAGATGACTAAATATTTGAGCTTCGAACACGAAAGACATGTTACTTGTAGGAACTTCAGTTGAAGTTGGTTCCTCTCTATCAGATGCGGAAGAAGATAATGTGATGATTTATGGAGATATGATCGAGGTGAAAAAGGGTGATTGTGCCAGCGAGCCGATATCATCGGATTCTCTTAAAGTAACATATGTTCCATGAATTTCTTGTGGAAGATTATTGTTGATCATCTCTCTCAGTGATTTGATGATAATCCCTTTTTCCTTTCGATGTATTTCTGTATCTGTAATTTCAGTTCCAGCGATCATACACTGAGCTTATTCAGTGATCGCTGAAGAACTTGTTTTGTAATTCATTCAGAGACAACGATACTTCAAAAAAACAACACTCACACCAAAGATC
>NC_037539.1:37581563-37581760 GCF_001531365.2 Cynara cardunculus var. scolymus
TAGAATAAGTCTCTTTGTATCAACAATCCACTTTTYCTTGTAAATCTTTTCTATATCTGCTTTCATTGACTGTATTTACATTTCTGTAAATTYTDAWCAAGCACTGTAATACTTGTATTATTTCCTTTGTTTAATAAAATAAGTATTCCATTTGCTTCACTGAAAAAGATCCCTGAAAAAAGTAATAGGGACACAAG
>NC_037539.1:37582986-37633464 GCF_001531365.2 Cynara cardunculus var. scolymus
CTGTTTAGTATTCTTGTAGACCCTTTTGGGACCAACAATTATTATATAAGATTTATCCTCCCCTGTGGTGGAAATTAAGGTCTCGTTTGGTTTAAAGGATTGGGTTGCAACTGGAGGAATTTGGAACTAAATTCCATTCCAATCCTATTTTTGTTTTGGAGGATTTCCTGGATTCGAAATCCCAGGATTTCATTGAAATCCCACAAACATAAGACTTTGAAATCCCACGAGGGTGGTTAGTTTTCACGAGATTTCATAGGATTTATATGTAATAATATTTTAAAATATGTTAAAAACATTTTTTTTGTAATAATCGATTAATAAAAAGGTAATTTATTTATTTTTATAAATATTTATAATTTGTTTTTATAAATTATTTGTAAATAATGAAAATCAATTTCATTCCAAATCTTATAAACCCACCAAATATTTCAAATCCCTCTAATTTCAAATCCTTTCACAGATCCAAATCCCTCTAAATCATTCCATCAAACCGAACTCCCCTAAAGGTTCATCAAATTGTGCAGATGGTGATGTGTGTGAGGCTGATGATGTGGTGAACAAAGTTGTTTCGATCTGGAGTGGATCCTTATTCACACCAGCGGCCAAAAAGGATGTCGTTATGGATTTTATGAGTTCTCTCTTTTGTACAACAATACCCTTTTGAGAGGGTAAGGAGGAACCGGTTGGGTGATTGGATACCATGGACTATGATTGGCGAATTTTAATATTCGACAGTTGTTGAGAGTCTTTGGATCACTTTGTGTTTTTGTCCTTTAGGGTAACTAAGTGCTTTGAAGAACCTAGCTTGGCTAGACTGATTAGCTTCCATTTTTGTTTGGAGGGATAAGAGACTTTGGGTAGATTCCTAGGTTCTTTCGGATCCGCAGTCTCAATAGAAAGAGGAACGGGTGTAGCTACCAAGGAAATCTAATGAGAATCTAATACCATTTTTGAGTCGGTATCTGATTTCTTGGATGGTCTAGAAGAAGGTGGGGGGGGGGAATAGGCCACTTTGAATCTCTATTCAGATAAAGATTCCATTTTGGCTAATAAAGATTCAATTTTGGCGAAAGAGATTATATCTGTAGGCATCAGCGGTTCTGAAGATGAGATCTTCTTGTAAAAAATGTTGGAAATGATGTAAGTGATCTATTGATAGTAAGCGGATCCTTTAGAAGAACTTCAAATTGTATCTCCGAGTTTGTCAACAATAAGGAGAGACATAAATCGAACAAATGGGACATGAGATTTCTTCTCACTCTTTAATGTTTCCTTCTGTACCAATTCGTTAAAGAAATATCTTCCAAAACTGATTTTCTTTAAAAGATTAGAGCATAAACAAGTCCCGTAACATTACTTCATAAATATAAGCTTTAGATCGGATTCCAGCTTGTTTATGAAGTAGAAATATCGAACGCCAAAAACGACTTAGAATAATTTGGTGGATTCTTGAGAATCAAGTCTGAATGACCAATTAATGAATTAATCAGATTCTTCCATTCGGATGGAGAATTATCAAATCTGAGGTTTGATCCAACATACTATCTAAGCTACATATCCGAAAGTGACCAAGATCCAAAACTTTGAACCAATAAATTTCATTGTAATGTGTGGTTCGGATGTTAGTACTAATTGTTAGATCTGATATAAAATGTATATCAGATATAATGGTTACAAGACAAGTATTAAGAATTATTTCTTCGAAGTGTTAAGTCAGATGTTAGTTGTATTATACATATAAATCCGATGGTTGAACCAACACATTCTATAATTCTAAAACATTTGATTAAAACTTGTTTTAAAAACTTATTCATTTAAAATCGGTTTAATTTGATAATCATATCAGTGTAAAATATCGTACTTTATTTTCCGATTTCAAAATTTGTTTTGTATTTGTTTTATTTTAAAAACTTTTGCAATTATAACAATAATCAAAATAAATAAATGCAAGTGCAAAATTAAATCAACACAACACATAATATATGGTATGACTCTTTAATATGGTGTCGTGAGCCAATATGACGACGAAGGTCGGTTCTAGCCTCTAGGACGTCTTCAAGCTTCCACTAGCTCCACCAAAAGTCGTGACCGAAAGTCGACACAAAACAACCCTAGTCGATTAGGGCTTTCACTGGGTTACTGCTCACAACTCGACCCAAAACCGTAAACCACCATCACCTGTCGGGCTAGCCTTGAACATCCGTGAACCATGGAGGCCCAAAAACCACAATTGTGGTTGTGGTCAAGAAACGACAACAACCAGAAGCCACACGGCATTACCCATAGCTTATGGAGGAGTGCGGCGTCAAGACCCGAGGCCGCAAGACCTGCTAGTGGCCACTCGATCTGGGAGCAACAGGGCTGAAGAGCCCGACATAGGTGGCAAGAAGCTCGACCCCGAGGCGGCGAAAGTCGTTGGCCTTTAGCGGTGGTGGCAAGAACTACGGCAGCTGTTAGCCTTAATCAGAGGTGGCCGGGTGGCATGAACCGTGGTGTATGAAAATGACAGGAGCTGCACGAAATAGATATCGACGAATCAACGATGCAAATGTCACCGACGGATCACCGACGGATCACCGACAATGTAGTTTACCATCACTAACGGAAATTCATGGTCCAACCGTCGGTTAATCTTATTAATTAA
This sequence comes from Cynara cardunculus var. scolymus, assembly GCF_001531365.2. NCBI lineage: Eukaryota > Viridiplantae > Streptophyta > Magnoliopsida > Asterales > Asteraceae > Cynara > Cynara cardunculus. The sequence continues at coordinate 37,585,634 of NC_037539.1, forward strand.
AAAAAACTAATGTATTTCCTATATATTAAAATATATTTAATGACCACGTGCAAATTTATTAGAAAAAAATAAAAATTAAAATAATAAAAAAAAATTCTTACCATCATTAATCCATCGTTAATTCTAAAATTAACCGACAAATGTTTTCTTCGACAAGATTAACGGGTACAGGTTTTCCATCAATAATTCATCAGAACATACCAACAAAATTTTACCGTCGATGATTTTCGTCGCTGATATCATGTTTTGTAATACTGGGTATTCCACGAACTTTAACTTTCTTCTTAAATTTTATAAAAAAAGTTTATCACGGATAAAAATCAACATCGTTTACTTTTTTTAATAATCATTTATTTATTTTTTAAATATTAAAAAAATTTGTAAGAGATTCTAAAACAACAAAACATAACCATAAGGATGGTGCCGTTCTGAGATTAGTCGACTTGCATAGCGGGTTGGATATTCAGGTTAATTAAAAAAACAACAAAACATTGATAAACATAAAAATAAAAAGTGAGTGGTGTGGTGAGTCAACTCAATGAATTATGTGTAGGTTTTCCACTCGACCTAGTGACTACCATTTATGGTACATAGGGACCACTAATTTTTTTGGAAAAAAAGCAACATTGTACTGCTTAGGATCTCGATAAGATTTGTGACGTTTGCATTGTAAAGATGTATTTATGTTCCACGAATACAATAACATCAATCTTAGTCGTATCAAAAAAAATCCACCGAAATCTTGAAAATTAAAGATTTATGCAAAAACCATTCAAAAACTGAAAGAAAAAAAAACCCCCTTTTAAGTTTACCAATTGAACTAAAGTGAACCGTTAAGATTAAGCTTGAATGCTTAACTTGAAATTGAACTCAATTGAGATATTGTTTCTCCTACATCCAGTTCTCCTGAAGCATAATAACTACCGAAAGAGATCAATCAAAAAACTGCGACCAATAATAAGAGCGAACGTTAGACAGCCGTTGAACTCTATCTTGTTTGAAAACCGAGTAAACCCAACTAAAAACGAGATGTTTGATGATGACCGTGGTTCTAAATAACTCATTATGACCTCGTTATTGCGTCGAGGCTTGGGTTCGGCATTACGTTAACCCTTATGGCTCCACTCTAAAGCGTGGTTGCAATATAACGTGTTATGGTGTGTTGCGAGACGTTATTTTGTAAGATATAGTCACTTTAATATATAACTTGAGGGATAAATAATAATTATGTATGAGACCTAGGACTTAAATAAATATAAAAAAAAACTTAAAAAAATTAAAATCTTAAATAAATAAATACTTACTCAGATTTTCATACACGAAAAAATCGAACATAATTCTTTAAAATTAAAAAAATAAACCCACTTGCATTCAAGCCAATAAGATGAACACAAAAACTTTTTCACTAGTGACAAATAAGATGAATCCCAAAGTTGGGTTCATTGCAAATTATTTATGGGCTGTTTACTAAACGTTTATTCGGAAAGTGTTTATCGGTAACTTTCTTTACCGGATGAATATGACAAGGGTCAAAAATCTTACCCGGTAAGAACAATGAAAAAGATGAAGAGTCTTACTCGGTAAGTGAGGATGACGACTCTTACCCGGGTAAGTGTTTATCGGGTAATGTTGCATACGATATCATTTTAATGTACTACAATCTTACCCCGTAAAATAAATTATAGCGTTGACTTCTAATGATAAGCATTTAGGTAAACAGCCCCTTAGATATAGAAAAACAAGAACAATCAGAGAAATACAAAAAGACATATTTAAACGTATATCAATATGGATATGAAATTAAAAATGACAAAAATCTATTGTTTATTTGGTTATATTTTGTCGATTTTTGATTAAAAAGTAAAAGGGACACATTTTTTCCCGATTAACCTGGATATCCAACTCGCTATGCGAGCCGACTAATCTCAGGGCGACCCCGAAATCACCGCATTTGAACTTTCGTTGCCACAAGGGGATTTTTATTCCTTCTTGGATTTGAATTTGGGACCTCCGGGTACTTTTGACCTTTGGAGTCAAACTCAAACCAATCAGACATCACCCTTGTGGTTGAAGGACACATTTTTGTTATAATAAAAAAAATGGTTGTAACCACTTTTTAATTATAACCGTTGAATTATCTCAATGTAACAGTACAGTTGTTTTAAGTCATGTTTTAAAAAGTGTCCATACGAGTAACTACGATTTTAGTCCATGTGGTATGTTAAAACCTGTGACTTTCGTCCCTGTATTTTAGAAATCACGGTTCTTCTTTTTATAGTTTGCAATTCATTGTTGTTTTTGTTCTCGAGATTAACTCCGTATGTGGTTTATTGTTAAGTATATACGAAGGACGAAAACAGAATAAATTTGTAAATCACATCGATGATGAAAAGGCAATGAATTATAAAATACATGGCGAAAAAGTGAATTGTAAACCACATGACGGAAACCGTAATTTCAAAAACATAATTAAAAATAACAATTTTCAACAAACCATAAATGTAAAAATGTGAACATATTTATGCAATTCCAAACAATTTTTAGAAAGAGAGAGAGAGAATAAATATGGCGGTAATAAAAAAAACATAGGGATGATGGATTGTAATTTACTCTAACTTTTCTTCACAATTCATTTAAAGAATCGAAACAACGATTACATATTCGGAATCCACTCTCCGAATCATTCTTAAAGGTATAATCTTTTTTCAATTTGGTTAAGGTGTTTATGCTCTGATACCACATTTGTATCATCCCGTTAGTGACACCGTCCGTTCGGGACCACGTGGATGGGAGATGTTACCAATGTTTACAATCACCACTATGTTAAATGTCTGAATATATATATATATAGACTTGGGATCATGTGAGACCAATGGTTTTTCGTGAGACCCGTAAGACCAATTCTCAACCCTTGGATTAGATTTACAATCGTCAGATCTGAACATTTATAAACGCCACGAGACTTCTCACTAATTACGAAATTGCCACCTTGCAACTTTGCAACCATTAGATCATTAATTCATAAATTTGATCAATGAACATAAATTGGTCTTACGGGTCTCACGAAAAACCATTGGTCTCACGTGAACCCAACCATATATATATATATATATAGAGAGAGAGAGAGAGAGAAAGAGTTTGTTTCAAATACAACGTATCGCATTTGTACAACCAATGCAACCCAATAAATTGAAATATTTATGGAAATGATGAGAGTTCATTTATTATGATTTAAATATTATGGAATATGAATACGATTCATTAATTATGATTAATACTTTATATTAGGAAATAATCAAAACTTCAATAAATTACATATTCATCAAATTAAATGAACGGTTCAGGTTGAGTTGTATTGGTTGTACAAATGTAAGAGGTTGTATAATAACCCACCTCTAGAGATATATATATATATATATATATATATATATATATATATANTAGAGATATATATATATATATATATATATATATATATATATATATAGGGGTCCATTCAAGGGAGAATTGATTAGTTTGTGGTAACTGTGAGAACCAATCTAAACCATAAATCAATAGATAAAATTAGGAAATTTATAATTTTGGTAATTTTGAATTAAAATTTTAATGCAAGAATATTTTAGGTATTTTCTCTTATCTCACCTCTCTTCTCTCTCCATCCCCCATCATCTGGCCACCGTCCTCCGGTGATACCATGTAATACCTAAAAATATTGATTATGTTAAACAAAAGACATAGTGTGATACCCAAGCACATATAAGATGCATTGTGATACCATTGTGTTATATATCCGATTGACCAGACAAACGACCTCAGTGTGATACCCAAACACATATAAGATGGATTGTGATACCACTGTGGTATCACCGAAGGACGATAACTAGAGGACGGTGGCCGGAGGCCGGGGGACGGAGAGAGGAGAGAGAGGAGTGTTTTAAAATACATAAAATGTCATTGCATTAAAATCTTAATTCAAAATTACCAAAATTATAAATTTTTTAATTCATCTATCGATTTGTGGTTGAGATTGAACCTCACGGTTACCACAAACTAATTAGTTCTCATTTGATTAGGCCCCTACATATGTGGAGAGGGAGTTAAAATACAGATCATGTAATTGTAACAATTATACAAACAAATTTCAGTCGTCTGCGTAGATGATTAACGGTGTAAATCAAATCCACTCTTAACATTTATCTTTAACTGATAATCGTCTTTAAATTTCAAAAATAAATAAAATTAAAAGACGTATATTTAATTTATATCGTTTTTATTTAAAATATATAACTATCATCTTTTGTCTGTCTAAACGACAGTTTAAACAAATTTGGATAATTTCAGTAGACCCGACAAGTTTTTTCATAAATACTACAAATAAACAATTTTGTATTAATCAATTTCTTTTACTGAAAATAGAAACTATAAAAGCAATTTATAACGACCATAAAACTTTTATTCAACCAATAACAATTATTTAATAATAATCGTAATTAAAATTAGAACTTTAATGTAAATTTAATTTGGGATGAGGGACTAAAATGTAATTGTACCTAAATTAGACCGCCCTAACTAACATTAGGAACCTAACTAAAGTCTTCAGACATCCCACTATAAATGTTACAATTTGAACCGAACCGGAACTACTTACCTAGCCGGTTCATTCTCAACTAGAAAAGGTATGAAAACCCGAGCTAAATTCCGGTTCAACAACCTCCGTTTCCTTCTTCTTCCTCATTTCCAACACTTTCCGGTGACTGTTGGAATGGATATCGTCAGAGAAAGTGGGACTACAGGCTGGTCTGTACTCAGGAAATAGCCGACCGGATTTAAACCGGACCCCACAAGCATTACATAATGTTTTTGGTCCTAAAGGACCGGTTCGCCATTGAGGTGTTTTCTCAACTTGACAATGGTTACAACAACGTTGCGTTACAGAACCACTTGAATCTGACGAACTCCCTGAACCCGAGTTTTTCTTGTGCTTCTTTGTTGCCGGTTTCTGAAAACTGAAAAACGATTCAATAAGCTGAACCGGGTCTGGGAAATGTGAAGAAGTAACGGTCGAGTCGTATGAAGATGAAGTGCCGATTGATGACTCGGTCAATGAGGACCAACCTCGGCCGGTTTTCTTTGACCGCTTGGTTCGGTACTTTCGAGGAACCGGATACGATAATCCCAAAACGGTAAAACTTGGAATCACCGGTCTGACAACCGGTTCGTGTCGGGTTTTTACGGCGAATTTTCCGGTGTAATTCTCCGTTAAAGTTGCCGCCGGGAACAAAAGAGAAAGGTCGGATGTGGAGTCATCTACAACTTGTGATAACCATTCAAGGGATTCCATGTCATCAACCTGAACAGAATTTTTCAGAATTTGTGGTGAAATTCGTCGTTTTCTACTACAAATACTTGGCATCAATTTGACTTTTCATCGTAGAAAATTAATGGGTTTGTTAAATCAAAATTGGAACGGTTGACCACAAAAGTCAAATGTAAAATTGTTTAATTATTGTGACTTTGACATTACCGGAAGGTGAATTTCGCCGGCGGGAAGAGACACAAGGTCGCCGGCGCTCGGAAAATTGCTAGAAATCATCAAATTATTCCCGGTATCTTGAGAAAAATCCCTCTCTTCGTCTTCTTCGGAATATTCAATACCTGAATTATTAAAATCCTTGTCGGATAGGTCCAATAGATCATCGACGGAAAATTCTACGGAGGAGGAAACGTTAACAACGTTGTCGATTCCGGCGACACAAAATAAATCTTCGAACAAGGCTTGTTGGGTTGATTTCATGCCAATTTCCGACAAAAAACTTGATTTCAAAGCTCTTGCTTCAATGCACTCCATGGTTGTTATGAAATTTGTATCTAAAATTCAAATTTAAACAGATATATATGAGCGTTACAGGAAAGAAAGAAAACCCCAACAAAGGAATTGAAACCCAATTAATAAACAATAACATCAATCAAACAAGCAATAATTGTGTATGTATAGGTACCTGTAGTATGTAGATATGGTGGAATATGTATAGATATAGATATAGAGAGAGAAAGTGTGTGTGTGTGTGAGAGAGAGAGAGAGAGGAGTTGCAGGTGGTAGGAATGGGAGAAAAAGGAAGGGGGGGAATTGGGTAAAGAGCACTGAAAACAGAAGATTGGTTAGTGGCCGAAACTGATGGGTGGAGTTAATATCTTTTTTTTTTCTTTTTTTTTTCCTATTAATTGCAATTTAATTTTATTATTTACTTATAAAAAGACAAAGATATATTAACACGGGTGGATAAGGGTTTGGTTCGTCGGTTTGAAGGTGTTTGAAAAACCAAAACTAAGGTTTTAGGTTTGAATCCAAAAAGAAACAAAAATCCTCTTGTGGCAACGAAAGTTCAATACGGTGACCCCGGGTTACTCACGAAGCGAATGGTCGTCCTGAGATTAGTCGGCTCACATAACGGATTGGATATCCAGGTTAATGGAAAAAAAAAAACTTTGTCACATATTATATTACAAACAAACTAAAACCTATAATTCAACATATGTTGTAGTTAACAAAGGCTTTTGATTTAAAGCTTTAGAGCATCTCCAACATATTCTCTAAAATAGAAATTTAGGGGATTTTTAGTGTAACAGATTCCTTAAAATAGAGAAAGAATGAGAGAGAGAGAGAGAATGAAATTCTCCAAATTTGAAGATTTCTTCAAAAATGATTACTTATATTAAAGAAATGATTTTTTTATTCATTGTACCAATGAGATTGTTAGAATTTAAGCATTTAGGAGAAATAAATAATATCTTATGTATTATATTGAATATTTTAATAATATAACTAATTGTGTAATCTCCAAAAATAGAGAATCTGTTGGAGATAAAAGTAACTTTTTTGAAGATTTTGACTTTTTACTTCTTGATTTTGGAAAATTTGTTAGAGATGCTCGGATGGTGGTTGTTCTACTTTGAAACTAGTTTCTAAGACCGTTAAATAGAATATACTTTACAAGTGTCGTTCGTCTTAACAATAGGACTTGTAATCCAATTAACCAAAGAAGAAGCAGATAAACCTTAAACAGTTAGAAAGTGAAAACCCCTACAAGCTGATAAGAGGGGAAGTTTTAATATACCCGAAAAGGGATTGAAAGGGAGTGTTATTATCTCGCTGAACCTCTATCTTGAGGGTGGGAAATAGAAACCAGATATGGAATCAAGAACTATCCAAAAAGTTTGAACAAAAAAACGCATCGATAATGATCAGAGACGAAAATGAAGATATCCGTATCTAAAATCCACTTCCTTTTTCTATTTTTGATCCACGACGAAGATAAAGACGAGAGATAGAAGTAACTCATTTCACCAGAGCACGTTGCTAGGATCGTAGGATGGTGGTGGTTATGTCATCGCCAGCCGTGTGAGAACGAGATGCATCGACAAGAAGTTCATGCTATTGTTTTATGGATGTATATAAATTACTTTTAAATTTAAAATGAAATAAAATAGTAAAATGACTAAAATGCCCTGACATAAGAGAGTTTTTTTAAACAAAAAATAGGGTAAGGAACACGATTCATAACAAAAATGAAATCATAAGGACTCTAGTCATGAATTTTAGGGTTCAGAACATTCTTCTTTAGGGTTCTCTAGTTTTTCATTTATTTAGGGTTTCCTGTGAACCCCACACTATATATAGGGGCCTAAATAAATAAGAACTCGGTAATTTGTGATAACCGTGAGATCCAATGTTAGCTGATCATTTGAGATAATTAAGGATGTTTCTTTAATTAATAATACAGGGTTATTTTAGTAATTTGATAGTTTGACAACTCTTCAATCTCATTTCTATCTCTTTCCATATCTCATGCTAATCAATCTCTCTATTTTATCTCACCACTAATCAGCCCCAAAAAAATCTCTTTCCCTCTCTCTCGATCTCACTAGCAGTCGTCCATCAGCCTTTGTCGTCGTGTACGACGACTCACCGCTCGATGGTGGTTCTCGAAGGTTCATTAAAACTCCAGCAACGGCGTAAAGAAGGTCGCGAAGGTGTTAGAAGATTGCTTTTGTAGAAGAGTGTCACTGCCAGCGTCGTCCTTCTCTCCAATGTCCCCGACCAACCGTCATGCATTTCATCCACCTTATAATTTCAACCTCACTTAGATGTTGTCGTACATGCTCTATAACGTCGTCTAAATCTCAACGATGTTGGACCACCCAGATATCGACGGAGATTTCGATGATGCACCATAACTCAATTCTTGTAGTAGACCTCGATGATGTACCATAAACAAGATATAGAAGAAACCCAAACTACAACTCTGATGAAGTGTATCACAATGTATCACAGTATGTATCGTTGCTTTACGAAGTGTACCACAATATGTATTTTTGTTATTTTTGTTGGTTTGATGGAGGTGTTATCTTGAAACTCATATGTTATGGTATCATAGTGTGCATCTTGTATTTTATCTCGTGTATATCTTCTTTTAACACTATGCATCTTGTATATATTTTTAGTAGTATCAATATTTTTTTAGGAATCACAGTGTGTATCTTGTGTTCACACGGTGTTCGCCAAAATAAGGTTCTCCGAAAAGAGGAGAGATTTACAAAAAGACTATTTTACCCTTAAAATTTATCCATAAATTTAATTTTTTTGAAAATTAATGGATAAGAACCAAAGTTAACATTATATATATTAAGCATTGATTATTAATAATGAGGTTGAGATTGAATCTCCTACTTTATGAAGTTCTTCCTTGAACTTCTCTCTCTTTCTCTCTCTATATATATATATAGACTTGGGATCATGTGAGACCAATGGTTTTTCGTGAGATCCGAAAGACCAATTCTCAACCTTTGGATTAGATCTACAATCTGAAAATCTAAACATTCATAAACGCCACGAGATTTCTCAATAATTACAAAATTGCCACCGTGCAATTTAGACCATTAGATCATTAACTTATAAAGTTGATCAATGAACATAAATTGGTCTTACAGGTCTCACGAAAAACTCTTGGTCTCACGTGAACCCAACCATATATATATATATATATATATATATATATATTTATTTATTTATTTATTTATTTATCTATATATATAGTTTTAAAATATATATTTTATAAGTTTCTTTTTTGTTTGTTTTACAAAAAAGAAAAAAACACAATACAATAATTGGTCTATGGTGAAAAAATTGTATCACATAGGATAATATGCGTAATAAAATAATTACAAATAATTTCGTAAGATCCTGTTGAGTAAAAGAGTTTGACGTGGTCATTTGCATATTAATTTTAGTCTTGAATAAACTTATGTTTTGTAGGAGTAATTTGTTCAACTCTCATGATTTTAGGTTTACGTTTTTTTTTTTACTTGTTTTGTTAGTTGTAAATGCTTTATTTAAGAGCCTCCTTTCTATTCAATAAGATATCAAATTGGTTTAGGTCACTTTATAATATAGTTCAAAGATATTCCAGTTTACAAGTGGTATCAAAGCAACGTTAGTCGATCTGATTAAAAGTGCAAAGAAAGAGAGAAAGAAATGGTAGATGGAAAAGGGTTCATACTACCCTCGACACCAAAGTTTGATGGTCACTACCACCATTGGGCTAGATTGATGGAGAACTTCATAAGATCGAAGGAGTATTGGGATCTTATTGAGCATGAGATCTCGAATGAAGGTAGATCTACACCAAAAGCGGCACAAGAGAAGGCGAGAAATGAGCAGATCTTAAGGAATTTTAATCTGAAGAACTATCTGTATCAGACAATTGATTGAGATGTTCTCTACACTATCCTAAATATAGATACAAGCAAACAAATATGGGATAGTATGAAGCAGAAATACGTAGGTTCAACCAAAGTGGAAGACTAAGTCCTGTTGAAGGTGTTCCCGTGGGAGGGTATTATCCGATTCAAAAAGTGTGGGAAGCTTAGTCCTCGTTTCCTTGGACCATTTACTATTTTAACCAAGTGGGTCTACAAGTGGAAGGTATCCACAGTACTTCCATATATGTTATTTACGTAAATGCTTAGCGAAAGAAGAGAGTGTCATTCCCCTATCAGAAATTCAAATGGACGGGAACAACAGATGCGTGGAGGAACCCGATGCCATTTTGGAAAGGAAGTCTACGAAGCTTCGTCATAAAGAAGTAGTCTTAGTCAAAGTTCAATGGAAGCACCATCAAGGTGAAAACGTGACATGGAAAGCCGAAGAAGACATGAAAAGGCGATATCCTCACTTATTCGTTTAGGACGAGATTTCGAGGATGAAATCCTTTCCAAGGTGGGAGGATTGTAACACTCGGAAAATTTAAGGAAGGCTGAGTCTTGAGGTGTTACCTTATATGAGCAGATACTAAGTGTACGCAGCCTTGCAAGAATAGACACCAAGGACAACCGGCTCTTGAGGTGAAACTTGTTAAGTTTTCGATAGGACACTTGGACTGTAAGTATTGAAGTGTTATGCGACAACTTTGTTCGAGTGACATACTTTTGTGTTCCGGTCACTCTCAATGGAAACAGGTCTCCCCGATCACTTTCGAGTGAAACACTTGAAAGAGGTTAGTTTACATAAAATAACACAAATCATATTTGAGAATACGATTTGTGAATCACGAGATGAACTACCAACGGCGTTCTAACAACATGAACCCCATCTTCCCAGTATAAATTCCCAAAAGAGAACCTCCCTTCCACCCTCACCATCGGACAAATCGTTACCCTAAATTTCAATCGGGTTTTCGTCGAATTAAAGATCAATATCGATGGCGCCACCCTAACCTTCGTGCCAGGTGGTGCTTCAATTCGTGCCACGTACACAGATGGGGTCGTTGTCGGGTTCACATTCGTCACCATCCTCGTTACCGTGATGGATTTCCTCAACTCCGGAATGGAGATCGATGGAAGATTAAGGTTTCGTAGAAAGTTGGTTTTCCGAGAGCAAGGAGAGTGCAGATTGGCTAACGAGCTTATCGCGCTATCGTTGTAGCCCATTGCACAAAGAAATCGAACGTAGTCGGCGGTTGTCATGTTGTATACGAGCCCAGGGTTTATAGCTTTGTTGGGGTCGACGTGACCGCCACCGTAGTCGAAAGGATCGGCGTGCTTGTGTGGAGCTCCTTCTGCAATCGCAGGTAGACCGTTCTCGTCTTCTACGGAGGCTGCATCAAAATATAAGTTAACTTTTGAAATCAAAGACCGAATCTTTTACGATGTGTTCTACTTAAAAGGAACTATAATTATGCTGCCAAAAACGGCATATTATCTAAAAGCATTACAATAAGGTCGACTAATCTTGTTTTAACAACTTGATGTCGGTTTTTAGTCATGAAAAGTCCCATTAAGTACCTTATTAAGCTGCTAATAACGGCTGAGCGTCGTAAAAAACATTGTACGTTGTAGCGGAAAAAACGAAGGTACCTGTGGTGACAAGGGCAGACTTGATTGCTGCCGGACTCCATGTCGGATGCATAGATTTGAGAAGAGCAACGATGCCGGAAACATGTGGGCAAGCCATGGAAGTCCCAGATTCTAATTTGAAATCGAGCAAAGGAACCCGATTCTGATCGATAGCTGCGGATGAAGCAGCCGGAGACCATGATGCCAATATATTAACCCCCGGAGCAGCTACATCCGGCTGCAAAAAACAATGTGCATTGTATACAAAATCGAATTGAATCTGTTTGATCCGAAAAGTCTTACCAACACAAATTGGATAAGCACTAACAAGATATCGGTTCAGTCGGGCAAGTGTCAACTCAAAACAATTGTTTTTCTAAGTATTTTTTAGCAAGTGCTTACCGGTAAAAACAAGCACTGTCTGACTCAGTGATGGCATACTGGTTGCTGACTCGGTCAGCAACCGGTAACCAGTTGGCCCCTAAATTTTAAAACAGAAGTACCTTGAGCACTGTGGGAGACAGTGAACTTGGTCCTCTGGCTGAGAAGAATGCAACTTCCGGCGACGTTTGTTTTCCGACGACTGTTCTTGTGGTGCTAATCTTTACAACGGGATTACTACCGAAAAGAATGTACAAATCAGATGCGTTGTTTTTATCCCGATGGCTACAAATCGAATCAAATTACCTGTTTGATTCTGCGTAGATTACTAGAGATGTTCCGATTGAAAAGTCGATCTGAACACAAGGGATTGCAAATGTCAAAGTGACATCTTTGGTTGGATATTGCGCGAAAATGATCGCAACACCACCAACTTCTTGCACGTTTCTGGCGGTTGAAGCCGCCAAGCTTCTTGTTAGGGATTGGAAACATAGAACGATCGCGCCTGTAGCTAAACTTGCATTCAGCGATCCAGCTTCACAACTTCTGTAACGAATCACATACATTCAAACTAGTTAATAAGACTCTGAAAAGCTAGTAGTTGGCTAATAAGTTAGTTGATAGCTCATATATTAGAAATCTAGCTAATTAGACCTTGCATCGTCCTCGTCTGCATCATCAGCAACGATATCTTCACCGTACACGAGAGGGTAGAATTTGTGAAAATCTTTCCCGGTAACGAAAGCTTGACCCTGCATACGATTCAACGTTCGCTTTTCGTAATCTTTTGAAAAAGTTAACGAATTTAGATCAATTTCGAAGAACACGTACCATGAAAGTTTGATTGTTTCCGAGCGTAATCAAGGTCGGGAAAGCTCTATCAATGGTGCTTGCGGCTACCGTTATCACCCACGGAGCTGTATTAGTAACGGTTTGAGGATACGGACCGAAGTTCCCACAAGAACAAACAACCGTGATCCCGCAAGCCACAGCATGAAATGAACCAATGGCCAATGGATCTTCAAGATACGTCGAAAATGGCGGTCCGGTGCCCAACGAGACCGAGATCACATCCACACCGTCGTGGATGGAATCATCGAAGGCCGCAAGGATGTCGGCTGAGCTACAACCTCCGGTGGCCCAACACACCTTGTATACGGCTATATGAGACGATGATGCACCTCCTCTGGCTAACCCACGAGCTAGCCCGAAGAAACTCGTGTCTTCTACTAGAGCTCCGGCTGCAGTGGAGGAAGTGTGCGTACCATGGCCGTACGCATCACGTGGCGATAGAAACTCAGACCCATCGCTCGTGTCCAAGTCTCCGAATTCAGCTTCGTATCCCTTCACATACCAACGTGCACCGATGATTTTGCTGTTGCAGTTGGACTCATTGAAGTGGTGTCCTTGTTGACATACGCCTTTCCAACGTGACGGTGGCTTCTTCATTCCGACGTCGTTAAAGCTTCTAGATTCCGGCCATACTCCTGATCAACAACAGAATCTTAATCACCATTTATTTTGACTTTTTCATCAGATCGAAATTGGTCTTAATCTTTATGAAGATCTGACACCAACATTGTTCTTGAATTAACGCTTAATCTAATTATGTATTGATTTCTTTTGTTTTTTTTAAAGAATTTATACAATTTTTGATTTCGGAGTGGAAGAAAAACTAATGTGGTTGACTTCAAAAGTCAACGTACCACTATCAAAGACTCCAATGATGGATCCAACACCCGATTGACTTTTGGAGAGTATCCCGTTGACCAAACGAGGTTTGACTTGGAGAAAATCCCAACTTCTTGTTGTGTGAAGTTGAAGAATTCTATTAGGAATCACACAAACAACTCCTGCTAAATCTGCATTAAAAAATGAGTTGATTAGAACCAATTCTTTCACGGCTTACAACCGGACTGGACTGGACTAGACTCGACTGATGGACTGATCGACTATAGTTGTTTGAGCCCAATGCATTCTAGGCTAGGACCGGGTTCAGAACGTGAAACGAGCCAACTAGGGTCGACCTGCGTTGATGCCGTACGGCCCAACTAGCCAAGCTCTTTGAAAAATGCAGTTAAACTAAGGTTAGAAAAAGCTAGATTTGAGTAAGCAAATCCAGAAAGACATACTAGTTTACAAATGGTGTACAAGTAAACAAAACAAAGAATCCATGAAATCAACACCTGCAACCGATGAAGCTTGTAACGGGGTCAATACCGCTGCAAACCCCGAAAACCCATGCTTGTAGCTATACACAATTGATTTAGCTGCAGCTTCTTTGCTACAAGAATCATTGACGACGACGACAACAACAACAACAACAAATAGTTAGGCTCCATTCTGAAATCCAAACCAAAGACTAGAACGACTGTTTTTGTGAAAACCCGACTCATTTCACCATTTTCTTTCATTCTTCAATTTTCTTATATGGGTTACGAATCCGGTTTCGTGATGTCATGGTACTCTTGTATATATGTATGTGTGTGTATATATATAGGGTTGGTTTCGATGAGAAGCGAGATCTCCACCCTTAGATCAATACTAATTGAATGTTAACACAAACCCTTCTAAAGCGCAATTCATTGGTGGACATGAGATTAAAAATGATCAGGGTTCAGATCTCTTTCTTTCGTTTCTCACCTTTAACTCTCTTTCTTACACGATTATTTGCTCAATGTATATATATATATATATATATATATATATATGTAAGTGTGATATATACCTTCCAAGAATTTGAGATAGAATTCCATGGTGTTTCTCCCGAAGAACCTCTGGGTGAGAATGAGTATTATGTCCCATATAAACAATATGAACCTGAAGTTTGTAGTCAAACATTCTTGAATCATGATTAGTCAAATCAATAAATCAACTACAGAAAGTCAAACATTTTGAGTAAGAAGTCAAAGAAACATAAAGAGGACAGACCTTGCTGCTTGAAATGCTGAACACAAACCAGTTTTGCTGAAAGATGCAAAGGTTTAGTAAAAGGAAGGGAAGAAGCTTAACCCATGATGACAAGAAGCCCATTGAGATTTCAGTGTCTGAACTTAATGCACTCAGCTCCATAAATAATTGAGCAAATATGGTGTGAAGCTTTTTTGTTTTCAATAAAAAATCAATAAAAATATATATAAAAAAAAACAAAAGGGTTTAAAAGTTGAAATTCTTTAGAAAATTACTAAAATACCCTTGAAGAACACAGAGATGTATGCATAATTGTACCAAAATCCTGTGGATTTTGGATTTTTACCCCTTAAAAGATACGATAAAAACATCCAAAAAGAGATGGAAATTTAAAAAAAGAGTTTCAAATTTACCATAAATGCCCTTCTCAGTCAAATTTACAATGTGTTATCTGCACATAGGACAAAAAATGGTGTGGACTTTTTTATTTCTTTTCCCAAGAAATTCAATAAAAACATAAAATAAAGTAAGAAACAGATGGATTCATCATAAAAGTTGAATCTTTTTTGACGGAAATACCCTTTCAAAACCCAGAAAATGGTCAAATTTTGGAAGATTTTATGTTAGATATGGGAAGACTGGAATGGGCTTTTTTGGAAATAGAAAGAAGCCAAATAATTAAGCTGTTTATAGATGTTGTATCACCTGGTCGAGGGTGTAAACGATTCAAGTTTGTAACGAGCTACTTGAGTTTGAGCTTAAAAATTTTCGAGCTAGAGTCGATTTCGAACAAAAACTAGAACTTGTTTAACTTAACAAATCGAGCTTTATAACACTAGTGTTCGACTCGGCTCGTTTGAAAACTCGATTCAATTTTTCGAATCAAGTCAAACCGAGCCATTCGAGCATACCATTTTTCGAGCCAAACATGCCCATATATTTATTAATCATACAATAAAAATATAAACATTATCAAACTCAAGTTGATAAACGAGTTAATCAATCGTAAGTTCGACCTCGAGCCAATAACTTAAAAAATATAGGAATTTTTTTTCTTCAAACGGTGGCACAATTCGATTATAAGAAACAAATGTACAGAGTTTTTTTTTTTCAAAAGTTGACACCATTTGACTAAGAAAATGACATTAACAGGAGTTGAACTTGGGTCTGGGATGGAATAAAAACCTAGCAAACCAACACTACCAAATAAAATTTGTTCTCACTGTAGTTTCAAAATACATACGGTTGCACCTTTCACGAACCTAAATTTTTTTTACCCTTCAACGGAGGAATAATACGTTAGCACGTGCCACCATATGCTCTACTCTAGGTCCATCCATGAGAAAATCCCTCGAAATCAACCAAAAACTGATAAAAGTCCTTCGAAATCAACAAAAAAAATCTTGTAAAAAGCCCTCAAGATCAACTAAAAAACCACAATCAACCATAACACCGGAAAAAGTTTCTCGAAATCAACCAAAAACCGTAAAAGGACCCTCGATAATGCACATATTCCTATGTGTGTATCTTTGTACTATATTTTTACTACATTATACAATATTCATTATTATATTTGTACAACTTATTAATACGTTTGAACTTCATAAAACTAACTCGTAACAAATTGATAACATATTCAAATACAAGATAAATATTGAATTCTATTAACACGACAAAATACTTCATTAAAATGATCAGCAAGAGATGACTCTTTCACTCACTCAAAACTATAAATTTCACAAAATAAAATCGAGAGATACAAAATAAAGATATATCCTGCTGCATTGCATGATTACACGTCAAAACGTATTCAATTTTATGGTCCAATCCATTTTGATGAAATCCCCGCCCACTCGCTTGACAGTCGTTCCCCCGCACATTGATTGTTTTGTTACCTCTAGATCTTGCAATCATGTTACAATGATAACGTTGGTTGATGGTTTTATTAAGTATATCTCAATTTTATTGTTCTTTTAGTTTAAAGATAGAGATCGTTCACCTAATATTAATTTTATATATGCTCAAACCAATTCATCTAGAAGGAAATTATACAAATTAAATAATTGTATAATTTCTATTTGGTTCACTGTTATGGTAAGAAAATCGAAACTGAAACTTATTTTATTTGATCAATTGAATTGTTAAACCCAAACCGAATAACCTGAAACCATTGTGTGTAACACCTGTGTTTCTATGGCTAGTCGTTTAAGGGTGTAGACTTAGATTTGAGATAAATACTCGTTTTGGGTTTTTGACCGACTTTTGAGTGGTAACGATAATTTTCAAACCTTTTGACTTATAATTATTGGTTTATGTTGACTTTTATTGTATAATCAAATAAATTTGGAGTTTATTGGCTTGATTTTGGTGTCCATTTGACTTTTGAGGACATTTGTCCGGTTTAAATTACTAAATAAAGAGCTCGGGCATGTTAGCATTATTATATCTTGATTTGACAATTACATGTTATGAGTGTGTTGGTCATTCAATTGGAGTCGTGTAATTTAGACTATAATGCATTGGATCCATAAGGATACTTGTCAGTCATGTTTGCCGAGCGGGAAGTTTTGATGTTCTCGTCTTGAAGCCATAGATTCAGTGAAGTGACGAGTTTGGATGTTCTCAGCTTAGGCCCTTTTAGATGTGACAGCAGAGAAGTTTTGATGTTCTCTTCTTGAAATCACTGTTTGAATCATGTGAGAAGTTTTTATGTTCTCATTTTGAAACATTTGATTTTGTCAAGCGAGGAGTTTTGATGTTCTCGTCTTGAAACCATGGGGTTCGCTCATATGATTTTGGAAAGTTTTTATCCATGTTTTTAGTATTTTAATTTTAAACCTTATTTACAATTTAACTGAGTATTGGGTTTTAGATTCATGTTAAATAGGTGTTTTGGTTCACTAGTATTTATTATGAAAACACTGGTTTTGGAAAAGATGTTGATTTTATATTTTAATACATTTCATTTTGGAAATTGAGATTTTTAAATAGTATTTTTTTTTTCCGTTTTACCTTTTTATGAAAATGATGAAAACTGCTTGAACTCAGTAGGCGTTAAACCTAACTTTTTTTATTTGTCATCATATACATCAGGTTCTCATGGGGACGGTATTATCATAACTCTCACCAAAAGTCGTTATCTCCAAAAGTCGTTATCTCCAACAATACGAAAAACATCCCAAAGATTTAAGTCCCCCATGAGTCTCTGACTAGCACTCGACTTTACTCAAGTGCCGCTAATACAGAAGATAGATGATGATAATCATGACTATGAATTATTGTATTGGTGATAATCAATACGACGATCTAATATGTTTTAGATTTATTTCTCAATTTTATTAGCAGTTTCTTCAAATCTGCAAATTCCTTTCGTAAAAACCTGTTTCTCACAAATTTTATTATTCGAGCTCAGATCCTATGATCTCAGCGTTTATTATCAATTTGAAGAACAGATCTGTATTGTTTCTAATTAATCATGGCAAATTCAACATGGAATTCTGATTACAGAGTTGGTTTTCTCACCAAACCTCCTACTTTTCTTCGTGAGGAATATCCTCAATGGGAAATGAGGATGACCAACTTTTTGGAAGGATTAGACAGTAGCTTATATAAATCACTGATCAATGGTCCTTCTATTCCCACGATTACTGTTCCAAGAGTTCCTCAAACAAACACTACTCCTGAAATCCCTACTTCCACAATAATAAAATATGAAGCTTAATGGGACAATGAAAAAAAAACGCAAGAGTTGAGATCGATCGAAAGGCTAAACAGCTACTCATCATGGCTGTTACAAATGAAATATTTCAATCACTAGATTCTTGTGACAATGCCAAAGCCATATCGGATGAGCTAGTTAATCAACTTGAAGGTGAAATTAAGACCAGAAAGCACAGACAAGTTTAGTATCTGAATTAGCATAATGGCTTCTCTACCATTCAAGAATATAGTCTCCAAAAGACATATGATCGATTCAATACACTGATCAACAAATGTAAAAGAAATGGGATCAACAAATCTAATGAAGAACATAGTCTCTTGTTTATAAAAAGTTCAAATGATGAATGGACCCAAATTTCCATGTCTCTTTAAGCAAACCATGATCTAGAAGGATGAGCTCTGCATTGGATCTATTCAAAAGCCTGATTTTCCATCTTTAAGAGAATCTTTTGCATTCGGGAGGATTAAGACCTCTAAGGGACCAAAATACGAAAATGTGTTATATAGAAATGCTCCTGAAAAGTTAAAACTTGATAAAGGCTCATCATTATCAGAAAAAGCAAACGTTAGCTTCTGAATCTTCAGATTTTGTGTCAAGTGATTTAAAATAAGAACAAAGAAATGAAATTCGTCACATTTTAAACTTTGATTCCTTAAAGTCACAAACTTCACCACTCTCTGAATCAAATACCCCTGAAATCTCAAGTCTCTGATTCATCATCAGACATCGGGGTACTAAATCCAAAAACGTGAGTTTGCTCCTCAAAGCAATTCTGAAGAAGAGATCGAAGAAAAATTTAACTGAATCAAAAGTCTCTGATGAAAGTAAGTCTACTAAAACTTTTGAATCTTGTTGAGTTGAGGTTGAGGACATGAAAACTACTTTTCAAAGAGATAGTGAAAGTTATGGAGTATATAGTGCAAAACAAGCTCCTATCTCTAGAAAAACCTAAAAAGGATTTTCTAGACTCAGAATCGGATAAGGAATCATCTGATGTTCTTCTAGAGATAGTTGCTGACTAGAACAAAAAAATCAAAACTAACACATGGAATTCTGAACAAGCCTGTATTTATCAAAGATCAGATTCCAAAAATTCCCATATGCTCTGACTTCATAGAAATATGTCTAAAATCCAAAACCTATCTGGAATTGGGATAAGAGTTGAAAGAAAAACCTAAATAGTCCAGAGAAACACTTCAATCAAGTTTACTCCTGAGCAAAAGGGTAAAAATGTTATCATTGACAAATCTAACCTATCTTCCTCTGGAACAATTAAAAGAGTAAGAAGATAAGAAAAATGGAAAGTCAAAGCACCAAGATAAGAGAAGAAAGTCAATTTTCAAAATAATAAACTCTCTGAACTAGATTGGAAGTTTGTAAAAATACCTAATGCTAGTTCAGAAGCAAATCATAAGGTAAAAGCTTCCAAGTATTCTAATTCAGAAAGCGTTTTTTAAGCAACCCTTTCTAATGTGCACAATTGCATATGCTTAGATCTCTTATTCAGTTAAATTAGCACTTCTCTGGAACCAAGTGTGTTATCTCTAAGTTCATGTTTAAACATGCAAATATTAACTATTTTCATTTATATATTTAAAAAAATATATATATATATATATATATATATATATGCGGTGCAGTGCGGTTTGAACCGCGGTTTAATGACTCAAAACCGCAAGCTGCACCACAAAGTGCGGTTTGATGAAAATGCAAACCGCAAGACACACCGCGAATACTCTAAACCATGTTTTGTTGTGCAGTATGAACTTTTTGTGCGGTTTAGATGAATACCCTTAACACAGAATTTGAGCAGTAAGCTATAGATGAGTTTAGAACCTTAAAACATCCTTTTAAACCTTCATCTCAACCATTGCATTTAGACCCATAGACAAATCACTAGATAATGGAAATTGAGAACCTAGCTATACAACAAGAGTTAGATCAATTTATTACAAATAAAGTTTGGAATTTAGTGCATCCTCTTAGTGGCTAAACTATCATAGGTCTCAAATGAGTGTTTCATTATAAAATGAATAAAAATGATGGTGTTACACAAACAATACTTAGGTGCCGTTTACCAAACGCTTACCCGGGTAAGCACTTACTTACCAAGTCACTTTACTTTACCGGATGAATATGGCAATGACTAAAAATCTTACCCGGTAAGAGCGAAGATAAGAATCGAGAGTCTTACCCGGTAAGTGAAGATGATGACTCTTACCATGGTTAGCGCTTACCGAGATATTTTGTGTAACGTTACGTGACAAATTGTTGTGTGGGTATAAAATGGTTGCGTCGTCCAACATATTTTTTACAAAACGTTCGGTCGATTATTCTCTCACAAACTCATTATTAACGTCTTTATCTTAAGTGCAATACACTCAACCAAAAGACGGAATATATAATTATGATCATTTGAACTTATTGCCTGATAAACACTTTTTACGTGTTGTAGAGTGATTAATCCACCCATTACCTTGTTTATAAAAGTAAAGGAAAATTGTATTGTAATTCAAATGTACTACAATTTCAATTTTACCTGAAAGATGGATTGTTTGTCTCGAAAGTGCTCGAGAAAAGTAGACTAGGCATGGTTGGCAGAACCACGCTAAATATCGGTGTTTGGTTACTTTTCACTAACTCTTTGCAGTAACGTAATCTATTCCCGCACTTTTATTTTGTAATTGAGGTTGATTTTCGTTTAAACTTAATCTTTGTGGTGAAAACGACCTTCTCCCCGAAGATTATGTTATCAGAGCAAGTGTTTTTTTTTTTAATCTTGAAACATTTCCGTTTTCGGAAAATGGGTAACTTTGAGTCTTACAAAATGGTACTATTCTTTGCTTTGTTCAACAAAATTCATTTTCTCTTTTCGCTTCATTTGAAACCGAAAATGTTATTATATGTTAAGAGTTAAAAATCTTGAACGGACAAGTGAAATGTGAAACAAGAAACATTGGGGATCCTTCAACCTCACATACATTGAGAGTTAAGGGAAAAAAAATGAAGAATCAGGGGGTGTTCGATAGTTGCTGAATGGTTTGGTGTAGATTGATTAAGTGGTCGGAAATTATTAAGAGACTCTCATGATATAGTGCAAAATGAATATAATTGTTTGGTAATTATTTACAACGAAATTAAGACGTTGAATGGTTAAGGGAATCACAAGATACAAAATCATTCAGATGGTTTTAAAATCCTTAAGAGACATTTTTTTTCTTATCAAACAAGATTCACATTTTAACGATTTAGAAATTGTCTCTTAATGAAACTATTAAAAGCTAAAGAAGAAAAACTTTAAAACAAAATTGGATTTAGTGGAATAATACAATAATTGCATAGTTTTTGAAAGGTAATATTACATGGAAAGGAAATGATTAAAGATTTTGACGAATCAAAACCACATGCTTAATAGATAAAGTCATTGAATTAGGTAATAGGGTTTTGTTTTCTAGATAGTAATCATGAGTTAATTAAAATATTAGTATATATCTAAAAACCTTAAAAGATATGGATTAAGATTTAAGAAAATTAAAATATGAATATAAAATTAAAAAATTAATTTCTTGAAATTCATTAAAACAGAAAATTATTCACTATTTAATAAAACTAAAAGAGTACTTTCATAATGCAGCGAGATATATTTTGATTTTAATATTTAGTTTTTATTTTGTCTCTATCGATATAATACGATTTTATATGGTTTTGAAAAAACAATAATGTTCGTATTTTTGAAATATAAATTAAAAAAAATTAAATCGATATTAATATTAAATTAATTATTTGATAGTTCCTTTTTTTTTGTAACTTCTTTAATTCAATTTTTTGTTATAATTTAATTTAGATTTAATAACAAAGTAATTTATTTTTTGTTTGATAATATATATTTAATAAAGATAATAATTAAACATTATGTTAGAACTCAACGATTATCTTGATTATATTTTAAATTTTCTATATTTAAAATGTTAGAACTCAACGATTATCTTGATTATATTTTAGATTTTCTATATTTAAAATGAATGTTTATCTGCAATTAATTACACGAATTTAAAAATTGAGTTGTAATAAATTGTACTTACGCAAAATTAATTGTAATCTTGAATTTTAAGTAATATGTATCAATAAACAGTACTTAATGTATAAAAAATAGTTTTTAAGAGTTTTTTGTCAAATGTTTTATAATATAGTATAGATAAATGGAACAATCATGAAAAGACGATTTATAATTTGAGACCTATAAATAGATAAGTATTATGTTTCATCAAAAATCTCTAACTGAAATATTTAAACTGAGCCCGCGCAATACAACAAAATTGAGTTTATAAGATACCCTCAATCTCTAAGCGTCCAAATAGACCTTTTATAGAAGTTAATTTATCAGAACAAAATATAAAGCATCTATCTATAAGTATTGTAATAAGTTTATATGACGCTTTTGGGAGTCTTAACAAGTTTTTTAAAACATTTTTAATACAAAATGTCGCATTAACAACTTTATAGGACACTTTTGAGAAAACATTCTATAAACTCATTTTTTATAGGACATTTGTTTTTATAGGACAGTTTTCCAAATAGTCCTATAAAGTTGATAATTAATTTTTGTAATGGTTTAGCCCATTTTTGTTCTTAACATATATTCTCTATTATTTCATTTATATAATGTAATCAAAAGTTTTACATGTAACAGGGCTTTCAAAAAGATTCGAACGTCCCTAGTGATCATATTTGACTTGTTGTATTTGGATGATACTTGATATTTATTTAAAAAACAGACTCGATTTGTAAGATTTACTGCAATAATGTCGTCCAAATTTCTTTTGAAGACTTATACTCGCATTTTACTAAGAATTTGTTAAGGTTAACGTTGCTTTGTGAAAAAAAAAAGTTATTACAAATAATGATATTATGTCTTGAAAACTCTAACAAAATCATATTTGAGATAATTGTTTGAATTGACTTGATTGAAAAATGAGGCTACAAATCACAAGGGTGATGTCTGATTGGTTTGAGCTTGAGCTTCAAAGGTCAAAAGTGTTCAGAGGTCTCAGGTTCAAATTCAAGGAAGAAAAAAAATCCCCTTGTGGCCATGGAGGTTCAAATGTAGTGACTCCAGGCTATCCGTAAAGTAGGTGGTCGTCCTGATATTAATCGGCTCGTATAACGATTAGATATCCAGGTTAATAAAAAAACACATGATACAACAAAAATGACCATAATGCTTACATAGGTATACCTTCAAATTATACTACTTTATTATTGAATTAAAATACTCATATTCTTGCACAATTTATGGGACCCCAAACGAATTTAATATATTTGTAATAAACCCATAGAAATGTACCCATACTCAAAGTAAACGTATTTTTAAGTGTATATAGTTTTTTCAAGGCAGCTAGAACTCATCTTGCTAGATTCCAAACTGAGTTTTCAACTTTCTTTAGTGGAAACTTGAGATCTCCTAACAAACCTTCCCAATATTAACTCAAACTTCTAAAAGATCTTTTCTACCACAAATACTCCCAAAAACGCACGGGACTTGGACCGCGTCTAAGTCACTTGCATGGGTGAGGACTCGAACAAAGGCTCACGCGACCTAGGTCGTCGGTCAGGTCGCAAAGAGTTCATTTTTGCCCGAAAACTTCATTTTCTCCGCCCATTTCAACTTCCACGGACCCCATGATGACTTGTAAGCAGCATATTTATAAAACAGACACCTTAAAGCTTGATCACGAAGGAATTGTATTGTCAATTCTTCATTACGTCAACGTGCTCACAGATAACAAGTTTAACCAAAATTCAGGAACATACAAAACATCCCGTATAGTGATAATAACGTATAGATTGACATCCCTGAACATAGAGACATGAATTGTACCACTGTTTGGTAACAATACGTTATCTTTAATTCTCTTGAATTGTCTGTTTGGCCGCCTCAATCTCCCTTCATGATTAACCAATTATATCGATGAGTTATTGTTTTTATTCTTAGATGTCTTTTAACAACCAGAAAATAATTTTTCTCAGTACATTTTGCATCTAAAAGCCATACAACCTTCATTAGGAAACAAGTTTGCCAAGAGAAACAACAATAAAGATGATAGCAGAGGTAAGCATAAGGTATCGCACCATAAACATAATGGTTTTAATCCGCTCGGGGATCGGGGTGGTGTCTTTTCAATTGTCGTTTTGTTTTGAGGTTAGTTTCTTCTTTTTATTTGCTTTATGAGGTGGCGTTTGTTTTCTAACAGGTGCTGAAGTCTGAAGTCTTATTTCACTTCTGATTTATAAAGAGGTGGTGTTGAAGTGTGAAATCTGAATCAATAAGACCGTTTGTTTTTGTAAACTGATAAATGTCAGAATTTGTTTAAATTGTTTATTTTACCCATTAAAAATTATAGTGTTAAATTTATAGATAAATTTATACAATTTCATATATTTATTCATCACCATTATGAAATTTACATCTAAATTATATAATTAACATTCATTTAAACAAAAATATGTCATTAACGGTGTTTAACATATTTACATCCTATTAAAATACATTAATTGAGAGAGGTGATGATTGATTTGATAAGGATCAATTGAGAGAAATGATCGATCAAGGTTAATCGATTGAGAAACACTGTTGTCGAGGATTCAAAGAACAATAAAAGATAAATAAGAGATTGGTTTACCTTTTATCGTATAATATAAGAGGAAAATAAGACATAAGTGCCTCAAAAGTGCTTGTTATCGGTATTATATTGAAATAAGTCAATAAGTTATTTTCATAAGCAATAAAAAAGACAAACATTTTTTTTTAATGAAAAACAAACAAAACAAAAAAAAAAAATTAATGAAAAGCAAACAAACGTGTGTTTCTAAAAAAAAAAACCTCTAAAGGAAGAATTGACTCGATTCAAAATCTCAAAAGCCCCCAAGAAATCAATTCATTTCCAAAACGAGTAAGGTGGTTTGAGTTGAATCTCGTCATTGGGACGATTATCCGACGACGTGCCGTCCACTGACGCCGGAATCCGTTGAATTCCTCACTGTTCCTGTCAATTCGTGGATGAATGGAAACGATCAGAAAACAAGCAGTGAAGCTCCGGGAGCAGGTCGCCAAACAACATGTAAGTATACTCATGATATCTTTGCTTTCAAGTAAAATACTGATTAGACTAGGATGAGCTAATATCGTGCAGATTCCTGCTAATATCGTTTACGACCATTTTGTTTTGCAAGGATCTATATGGGAATTTGATTTCTGGTTATCCATTCGCTTTCCCAAGTTCATTCCAAAAGAAGATGCATCAAACTTTGTAATCTTGAGTTTTGAATTGCTATGGTTGTTATCTCTTTATTAGGTTACTTTCGGAGGATGTAGCATGTATTTCTCTGTGCTTTAGTTAGTTCACATGGTGATGAATGCGGTTTTCCCTAATATAATTGTAGTTTAACTTCCAACGTTTTTGTCAAGGTAGTGGGAGTACAATAACACGTAGGTCACCGGAATAACAGCTGTAACTTAACATTTTTGAAATTGATTATTGACATGGAGTTGTATGCATTCCCCAAAAAAGAAACTCCATCTCAAATGGTACTAAAGCATTGATCTGAAAAATGGTTCTTTGACCAGAAAGTATTGTCTATAATTCCTCTAGTTCCAAGGCCTACGGAGTTAAGGATCGGTTTACCTCTAGTCATCGCATCTAATGCATGCACTGTTGACACAAATGTGATACTCTTAGAAGGGGAACACTTGTCATATACACATTGGTACTGCCCGAAGTTGAGCTTCAGAAAGTAAGAGAATATGTCCTCTTTCAACTTAGAGTACATTTAGACTAAAAATATGCATTTTTTTATCGAAACGTCCAAGTCTTCATATTAAATCTACAAGTATGCTGCCGATTTATATGCTATCCAACAACCAGTTTGGCTGCCTTTGGATAAGATCCAGATTGGATCAATCCAATGCTAATGTTATTGGTTGGAAAGGATTGGTGCTGGCATTTTGGGAGGAACATCTTAGTAGCCAAACTTTATAATTGCCTCAGATTTGAGGTAATCATTACAGTATAGTTTGAAGTTTGTGAATAATCATACTATTAAGGTGTATCTTTGGCAGTTTTTCCTGCATATGAAGGAGAGAGGTGAAAGATACTGGATTTTTAATATTGATACAGAAAGATCAAGAAAAGAGGGAGGGTCTATAACTTGACAACCTGATGTCATAAAGGGTCTTGGTATTTCCTGGATCATGTCAAATTAGTGAGGGTAATATCATATGATTGACCTTGATTCACAGGGTTAGTATTGTTGGAACTTGGAAGGAAGCTAGATGCGATTGTTCATGATGGTTGATGCATATATATATATATATATATATATATATAGATAGATAGATAGATAGATAGATAGATAGATAGATAGATAGATAGATAGATAGATAGATAGATAGATAGATAGATAGATAGATATTACATTAATTTAATTAGCATATGCAGATTAACATGATCCAGTTGACAGACTAACCAAGGAGTAGATTGCTAACCATTTTAGCATTTCTTTCAAATGAGTGTGGGAATTTATAAAGAAAACGAAATAGTAACAGGAGCCAAGGTTCTAATGATGGTTTCTTGAAACTCATCTTTCAAACAATTTTGTCATACAGTCTGTAGTTGGGTTTCATATCTTTCTTACTATTTAGTCCTCTGAAGAATTGGATTTTACATCTAGCGCCTTGGTGGGATTAATATTTTTGGTCATGTAATAATGCAAATTATTTGTAACCAGTATAGCTAAAACATCTTGAATAGGTTTCCAGTAGACATAATGGTGGACCACATAAGTTTATTGAACGTGGGTAGAATAAAGACGTTATTTTGCAAGATCTACAGTTCTTGCAACCAGAAATATTTGTGAATTGATACTATATACGGCATGATATGGAAGGGTAATGCATAGCTGTTAGAGAGGTCGAGATTATACTTATATTTTTAAACAAGATATGTTGAAACTATAATTCTGCATCTGGTAAATACAAGTCTTGCACCTAAGTGCAAGATGGTACTGCTTTATGTGTGTTATACTTTTGAGTATTACTTATGTTCTCACACTTATATCTGCTGCAACCGACATATGAAGCTTCTTGCTTGTTACTGTTTAATATATTACTTCCTAACCACAACCAATTATTAAAATAATAAGAACTAATTTTGGTGTCAGGTGGTTAAGCAGTTCGGTGGCGGTGCCGATGGAGGTTTAGATGATGTTGCTGATGAAGCAGAAGTCGTGCTTCATCAAAAACTTGAGAGGCTGTACATATCAACACGTGTTGCCAAGGTTGCTTCACCCTTCCATTGGAGATGCTTGTTTTTTGGAAAGAACAACTGGAATGAGTGCTAATAAGTCGAAGAGGATATATTTTCAAGCAACATGCTTTTCAACCGTAGGAACTAGTATGAAATAAACTATTTGGCTGAGCAATGTTATAATGACTCTTTCTAGGAGAGCATCAACTCTCAAGCAATTGACAGCTTGTCATTTTGTGCGATTGGCTAAACTTTGTGAGGACATGTTGGTATCATAGTTATTTATAGGATTATTGGTCAAGGCCTACGTGAAGCAACATTTCATTCTGATACTAAAATTTAGTTGTTTTCTTGTGTCCTTACAATCTGCTCTACCTTCACCTTTTCAGCAATTTCAAAGGGATATTGTTCGTGGTGTAGAAGGATATATAGTTTCTGGTTCCAAACTAGTGGAAATAGGTAAGTAGGTGATGCCTTTTTCCAGATCTTGTTTAACTCCAGGAAATGAACATGACGTAAATTCACATTAATGAATCCTACAACAGGAAATAAATTGTCAGAAGACAGCAAAAAATACGGCATTGAAAGTGGTGGCATGTTATCGAGAGCTGCAGTAAACTTTTCAAGAGCCCGTGCCCAGATGGAGAAGGAACAAGGAAATCTACTGAAGTTTTTTGGCACACAGGTTTCATATCAAGATTTCCCCTTGCTCACTGAAAACTAACAGTGTAGACCCTGTGATGGTTATTCTTGTCATTGCTACTTGTGTGTGATATCAATTGCATTTTGGACATTCACATATACCAAAATTTCCCCTCCCCTTGCTTTATTTAAATGTTTCAAGATTTGGCTTTGGTGTTCCTTAGAATTTCAGCATTGAAATACTACACAATTTTATATGATAATAATGGTTTTATTATGGGAGAACTGTTCTTGTCCTTGCCTGTAATTTAGGGGGGGAGGGGGAGCATTTCTGAATAGGTTAATGTACAAAACTCGGTTGAATGATGAAGGTGGCAAAGTTGTTTAAGGAGAGAGACTGAGGAGAACCTTAAAGTTTGGAGTTTAGGCTTAGGTTGTAAATTATTTTATTATTATTATTTTTTTTTGGGGGGGGGGGGGAAGAGGAGAGGAGGCATTAAAGAAATCTGCAATGAATTTTTACCAGGCTACAGTAATATGCAAGGTTTTATTCTTCGGATATTTGTTTATCTTTTTATCGCTTTTTGGCTTACGCCTTTTGCTATCATTTCACTTCCACCTTTAAACAGTACTGAATCATGCAGGTTGCAGAACCATTAAGAGCAATGGTAATGGGAGCTCCGCTTGTTGATGCTCGACATCTTGCTCAAGGTTATGACAGAATGCGGCAAGAGGCTGAGTCACAGGTGTTTACAAATCTTACAACTTTTGCAGTATAAGAGCACATGATTTTGCTAAATGTACTTTTTATATTTTAAAAAAGTCGGGTTTATTATGTTCTTCTGCTTCTACCAATCATTCTTATGCACAGTATGGAAATGCCTTGTGGGTTTCATTTCACCCTCTAACCTTGTTAGGCCGTTGAAGTTTCTAAAAGACAAGCAAGAGTGAGAGACGGAATGGGGAACTCAGACCACTTTATGAAACTTGAAGCCGCAGAATCAAGATTGCAGCATTCAAAATCCAACATGTTAACGTTGGGAAAGCAAGCTGCATCAGCAATGGCTGCAGTTGAAGCTGAACAGCAAAAAATGACACTTCAGAGATTAATTTCCATGGTAACTTCTCTGTTTAATGAGTCAATGTAATTCACGTTTTAAGATCTATCTTTTTGAAACTTGTTTTTTCAATAGATTGAATCAGAACGTGATTACCACCAGAGGGTTCTTCAGATTCTTGATCATCTTGAAGGAGAGGTATGCATTGTGCCATCACCTTTTGCATCTGCATATTTTTTTTCCGCAATAAATTTTGACGTTCAACGAGATGGGTGGGGGGTTATGGAATATACAGGAGAGTACATCAGCCCCTGGAGTTTTACTTTCATATATGTGAAATGAATTAGCCCTAGCATGTCTACATATACTTTTGATAACACTCATGGTCATAATTATTAGTAAATCAATTATCCTTGGTAAGCTTAATCATCTACAACCTTGACCAAGTGTCATAACGCATGATAATCACGCAAATATATTTGGTAATGTTACAAAAATATTATTTTATTTTTATGTATATTTAGATATGGGAGATGCTAACATCATCCCCTAGATGAATGATAAACTCCGAATTTCAATCAAGGTTAGGATAACCCAACGAGTGATTGAAGCTCCAAATCAGGAAAATCAATGTAAGAATGATCTTCGAGAGAGAAGAGCTGATTAATACGAACTAGAAGAAAGTTTAGCAGAAGAAAAAAGGTGTATATTATATTCATACCTTTTCCAGAGAAAAACAGGCGCTATATAATGCGTAACAACCAAAAATAACAAACTCTACCAGATGATGACATCTGTCTTTCATCAGATCTACCACAAGGTTTATTTAGGCACCTAAATGTGTTGATCTGGCCACGTCACCCAGGTTACTCGTGTCAAAGAATTCCGTCCCAGAATTCATACATGAAATAAATGTGGGTAACACTTCGGGGTATCTGCTTCAGGCTCCGAAGTTGCCCCAACCCTGTTGTGGTGCTTCCATAGGACCTTGACAACTGGCATTATGTTTATTGCACAATATTTTGACCTTTTGGTGAAGAATCGCTTCCGTCTCTTTGATGTTGCTCGACTTTTCATTCAACTATATGTCCTAAACATTTATGGAGATTCGATGCGTGAAATGCATTATGTAAGTTTCCAAGTTCCGGTGGTAAATCATATTGGTGCTTCCTTGGTGATCCACGCAAACCGGAATCGGACACGAACTTTTAGGTGCTAGCAAGAATCTTGAGATAAGCTAGCTTGTGGCGGCTAAGAAACTCATGGGGTGGCAATCACTTGTGGGAATATTAGGATGTGCTGTAGATTTAGTTAGTATATCTATATATAACCTAAACCTAATTTGCACCTACCATAATTAATTAATCCTTTATGGGATTTTATCAATGAAGGCCCATGGGTAATTAATTATTTAAATCTTTTTAAACTCCTTTAAATAATTAATCCTAATTAATTAATAACTTATAATCTAAATTAATTAGATTACTTTCAGTTAATTAATTATTAAGCTATAATTAATCCAGTTAAGTTGTACTTAATCTCTCAAGTAATAATTAAACTCCTTTAATCATTTAGCCTTCAATCATATTAAATTAAATAATAATTAAAATTTCTTTGGTTATTTAGCCATTTGAATAATTAAACTTATTTAATTATTCACTTCCAATTCTTCTAATGGCTTGTAGCGTGTGACCCGAAGAATTCCTATTACGTTGGTAATCGTTATAAACTCCTTTATAATCATAAGTGATGATTGGTATCTAGCAATACATCATCACTACTAACTAGGATTATATGTAGATCTCCGGTCTGCAATCCGTGATCATCAATGTATGTATTTAGGTGGCGTTTGGTTCACATATTGGAATATGTCGGAATTGGAATCTATCAAAGTAATTGAAATGGAATATGTAAAAAGAATTGGAATCTATTTGTTTGGTTCGCTAAATATAACTTCAAAATTATAATAAATTAGTGATAAATTACCAAAAAATTCCTTCATAATTTGTTTGTTTGGTTCATTGAATATAATGGTGGTGGTGGATGGAGGCAGTAGTGGTGTCGATGGTAGTGGTGATAACAGTGGTAGTGGTGATGATTGTGGTGACGACAGTGGTGGGGGTGAAGGCGACAGTGGTAACGGCCATGAGGGTGTCAGTGGTGACGACAGTGGTGGTGACACTGACAACCATCATGGTGGGATGGAATGGAATGGAGTAAATGTAAGTGTATAGTAGTTTTTCTTAAAAGAAGGGATGAAGGAATTGGAATTTTTTGCTAGAACCCTAGGAATTTACATTCCATCATATGTGGAATTCAAATTCCTTACCAAAACTCAAAGAATAAACCAAACGGATGATGGAATTAGGTTAATGAATTGACCATTCTAATTCCTTCAAATTCCGTTGATTCCAACGAACCAAACGACACCTTAGTCTCTTTGTGTTTGATGTCTAGTATGAACACGCAGTACGAACATGTCATACTCGTTATGCTCCAACTTAGTTTTCTGATTTCCGATTATACTGAAAGATCCACATATGCTCCTACGCGGTTGTTAGTATGATCCATCAGGGGACCAACGACATTGCTCATGTCAAACAGGATAAACAAATCCTATCTCGATACATGCTGGTCGTACCTATCTGATATATGACATACCCAACAAAAGCTCTTCCATCCAGTTACAGTGTGGTTGAATTATCTATCAAAATGTGCCCATTCACACACAATAGTCTTCATGATCTTAACTCCAAGGACTCTATATACAATGATCATATGTGAACACACTTATGACACTCATATGACATCCAATGCAGTGTCTTACGTTGTTAATCATATCCGGTACTTTAAGATCTCCATCTTTAGTACTCTCATGTGGATTCTGTATCTCTATATGAATCCCTACATAAGCTAGTATGCTAAGTGTTGCTATGACCAATACCCAAGCAACACAAGACTTACAGACATTCTAGAATAACCAGTACTTTAAGGTCTATTATTGTAAAATATCTCTCCGATAGTCATGTTCATCGGTTGACATCCATGGGATGTGAGTGGAAAATCGAACCGATCCAATCATTCATTGGATGTTAGATTTTGCGAACTGATCC
Organism: Cynara cardunculus var. scolymus; assembly: GCF_001531365.2. NCBI lineage: Eukaryota > Viridiplantae > Streptophyta > Magnoliopsida > Asterales > Asteraceae > Cynara > Cynara cardunculus. The sequence goes on from NC_037539.1 coordinate 37,618,152, forward strand.
AATGGATGATTGGATCAGTTCGGTTCCATCCATTGGATATTCTTATTGGATATCCATTGGATCAGATTGGATCTATACGACATCCAATGGATGATCCAATGGGATCAGATTCATTCAATGTGTTAATTAAATCTAGTTGTCCAAACAATGAAACAAAGTAATTAATCATTTCTAATATGAGATAAAACCAACATAAGTGAGTCTAAAAATTCAAAAACCAACACAAAACAAATTCCAATTTAAGCAAATTGAAACAAATTGAATGGATGATAGTCGGATGGATGACTGGATGGTAATTGGATGGTTAATTGGATGTTGGTCGGTTTCGGTCGGTTCCGGACTGTCATCCAAGAACTGAGCGATCCAAATTGGATGATGAAATTTTCAATCCGATCCGACCCAATTATGGTCGGTCGGTTCTAACTGGATAAGTCGGTTCCAATTGAATCGATTCACTTTCTGCAGACCCCAACTCTCCAATACAAATGTATAAATAAAACAATAATGGGCAATGCCTTTTGCTAATCAACTTTATGAAAGCATGTCCAGAATTAAGTACATCAAATGATTGACTTTTGGACATATACACTAACATGGTGTATATTTGTATTCATAAACCCTTCACAAGCTTAAATTCATGCTCAAGACATGACCTAGGTCTAGCAGCCGTTGACAATGCTTTTGAACAACATTGTTTTGGACAAATCTGATTAACTTGCATGAGAAGTAGTGTGCTAATCAAGAAGTGAAAGGCCCATAAACTCTGTAAATGAAGAAAATGGCTATCCAGACAAATGCCTAAAGAAGGGACGAGGGCATATCTTTCTTTTTTCTGGCTAACCTGGAACACCTGCTATATGTTTAGACATTGGCCCTTTTGGCCACGTCAAAGTTGCTCTGCTTAAAAACTTCAAAGTTTATGTTTAGTATATTCTCTTTTTATAACAGCTAATTACAAATAAGATTAAGTATAGAGAACGTTATTGCTATTTGAAATATGGAAATGAAGAAATAATATGGTTTGGGTAGGAGGTCATTCATGTACACCCGATCAGAACAATAAAATCAATGGTAATAGCAGGTTGTATTTCTCACGATCAAACGATTAACAAAGGGTTTTCTGGCTTTTGAGAGGCCAGACTCTTCACAGGACTCACGTTCAAATTATCTACAAATCAGAATGCCCTTAAAAGAAACCCCTCTCCCCTTATTTGTACTAGTGATGGCCAGACTTATCAATACCATGCATTACTTACTTGTACCCCTGATGTATTAGCCCCTTGTACTTTCTTTACCCAGCCTACTATATTAACTTGCTGGACCCAGGGTATAACAGCTATCACAGTCTTGGGCAGCCTACTATGTTATGGGCCTTTTTGACCCTTCTGTGCAGTTGACTTGTCTTGACCATTTTCAAGGTTGATGCTGTATATAATAGTTCCGGCTTTATGAGAAAAAATTGCTTCTGAGAATATTCAGTGGAAAAATGTATATCATCTCATGGAAAAATATTTTTCTTATATAACCCTCATGAACTTGTTTTGATGACAAGCTTTTACATTGGACAAATCTAGATGGTATCTGAGCGACAACCAATTGAAGCAACTCCTCCCGTTGTGGAACCCTCTGCACCCCCACCATACAAAGAAGTAAAACGTATGTTTGCTTCTCCCGTACAAAATGGTTCAGATGATGATGTGAATTACTTTCTAGGAGAGGTATGTTTATAAGTCCGTTTTACTTGCTAAACTCCTAGTTTTTGGTTTTATCGATGAAGTGTTCTACTTCTATAATGGCTGCTTAATGCGCCTTCCACTTGCAGGTGATGTTCTCATATTACGGCGAGTCTGCTGTGGAACTAAGTTTATCAGTTGGAGATTTTGTCGTCGTCAGAAAGGTTTGCAGCTCTCTTGGATTTTCTTGTTCATGGTCTCTCCCTATTTCTAGTACGCATCGTCACATGAAAATTACAACGATTGACCCTATGCATGCATTAATAAACGTTTTGCTAACAATGAAATATCTGAAATAACATCCCATCATGACAAATAAAGGTTTTCTTCAAAACTAATTCTTAAGTTCTCTAACTGAACTACTGAAGTGAATCGTGTTGAAGAATAACTGGATATAGGTAATTTTAGTTTAAAAGTTTGTAAATAGAGGAAATGTTGCAAATAATACGGGACATCATGAAAGGGAAATTGTAGCAATCTTGTTAAAATGGGGCAAATAACTAGCAGTTGGCCTGTTCTCTTGGCATGCATATGGTTGATGTGTGTATGTGTGAGAACATATACCTATACTTACACACACACATACATACATACATGTAGTCCACTTCTGATTATGAACCTTCAAACATTCTACTTTCCATCATTAAAATCAACATGGATAACCACAAGGGTGGTGCCTGATTGGTTTGAGCTTGACTCCAAAGGTCAAAAGTACCTGGAGGTCCCGGGTTCAAATTCAAGGAGGAATAAAAATCCCCTTATGGTGAAGGAGGTTCAAATGCGGTGACTCCGGGCTATCTGCAAAGCAGGTGGTCACCCTGGGATTAGTCGGCTCACATAGCGGGTTGGATATCTAGGTTAATCACAAAAAAAAAACATGGATGTTTTCTGTCTCTTGGTTTCAAAACAGTTTGTAACACGGTATCATAGTTTAACGTGATAATCATCTTGATTGTAGACTTGTTTTTTGGCAACAAATGGAATAGTATAGTTAGCTTATAGCTTATGGATTATTTTGTCATTTACATAATCGACGAAAGGCGCTTCAAGTTTAAGATCTAACATTAGGAGTTGATAAAAAATAAATGGATTGAAGAATGGAAAGTTTGATAGGTTTGCAGTGATGGCTGGGCAGAAGGGGAATGCAAAGGGAAAGCTGGTTGGTTTCCAGCTGCTTATATCCAAACAAGACAACATGTTCTTGCAACCAAAATCTTTTAACTGTAAGTTATCTTTAAATTCGTTGGTTTGTTCGAATATGGGACGAAAAGAAAAGAAAGAAATAATAATTGTAAAATTACAAAACTACCCGATCTTTTTAGTCAGATCTTTCCAAATTGGAGATGTTGCTTTTGTGTTTTTTCATGTTTAAATTTGTTGTTTGCTTGTGCTTTTGACAGGTTTGTCCAAAGAGATGCCATTCATGTTATGAAAGCAAAAAAGTGGATTACTTTTCATATTCATATTCAAATTTAAATTTGTTTCTTTTTTTTATTTTACATACATATATACACACATATATATATATATATATATATATATATATATATATATATATATGTTTATTACATTCTTTAGTAAAACACCATAATTTTTTCGAGGGAAAACGTTAGTTTTCATGTAAAGTTAAAAAGTATATTCATTTGATACAGATTGTGTAACTTCTCTCAGATTGTGTAATTGGTTGTCCTTTAATTGCTTTTGGTCTTAATCGGTCTGCAAAAAGATCATAAGAGTGATGCTTGGATAGTGTGAGCGTGGGTTCCAAAGGTCAAAAGTGTCTGGAGGTCACAGGTTTAAATCTAAGGAGAAATAAAAATCCTCTTGTGGTCACAAAGGTTCAAATGGAGTGATTCTGGGTTACCCGTAAAGTAGGCGGTCGTCTTGGATTACTTGGCTCACATAACGGGTTGGATATTTAATAAAAAAAAATGTAACTTATTTGATCAATCTCTTAAACCAATCTTTTTATTTATTTATTTATTATTATATATTTACTGGATTTTAATAACATTATTAAATAATAAATATAAACTATTTATTTAAAAGAATTAAATATTTATTTATTAAATAAATACTAACTCTAAGATGATGTTAAATTAATTTAATAAATATACTCAAACATGAAGTTATTTACTCCAATTAATTTATTAAAAGTTATTTCTAATCTTATAAAGCTCATATAAATTGTGTTAAATTCGTTAACCATCAAGTACAATTTTTTTTATTAACCTGGATATCCAACCTGCTATGTAAGTCAACTAATCACAGGACGACCACATGCTTTGCAGAAAGCCCGGAGTTACCGCATTTGAACCTTCGTGGCCAAAAGGGGATTTTTATTTCTCTTTGGATTTGAACCTGAGATCTCCTAGTACTTTGGAGCCAAGCTTAAACCAATCAAGCACATCTTTATGGTTTACAAAAAATTCTTTAAAACTTATAGAACTTGAAAATGTAAGTATTGCCGTTTTCAGTGATTTTTGTCTGTAATTCATTGTCTTTTGTTGATGGTGTTGCTAAATATTAGTTTCTTTGTTGATGATGGACGTAGGGAAGTTCAACCTCGAGTGATTGTATATCTTGAATTCATTCGTAGAGATATAAATAACATCGAGGCAAAACAGAAACCTTGAGCGGTTCCCATGTTTTTTTGTTTTGAAAGCATCATGATACTAAAAGAAAAGGTAGATTCTACATCTACACTGCTATGCTACTAGCTTGAGCAGTTAGTAAATCCCTGGTCATGGCGGCTAAAACGGAAATTATGGTTCATTTTTTCCACCATGCGAATGTATCAAAATTATGAAAGTACTTGACACTCGTATACATAACCAAACTTGACGCCATATAAATATTTACCTGATTCAGCAAGGTCGTAATTGCTTCCCAACCATCTGTTAGCTTAGTTAGTTTATGTTATTATAAAGTGGAAAATTTTCGTATTACTTGACCATATACTTAGATGCCCTTCTTACCTTTACGCATGAGCGGGCCTATGAAAGGCTCTTGTGGAGTCCCGTGCATCAACTCAACCTATTTTCGTAAATAGAATTTTTCTGGGGGCATGAAAGGTCAAACTGCTAAACAAGGGACATCAACCAAAAAATCGAAAAAGTCCTTCGAAATCAATAAAAAAAACGAAAAAAAAAAGTCTCTAAATCGACCAGAAAAACCAAAACAAATCTTTCGAAATCAACCAAAAAACTTCAAAAAATTCATCGAAATCAACCAAAAAAAACTTTAACAACCCTTCAAAATGGTGGAATTCGGTTAAAAACACATCGGACGACTTCATGGACCTTTAATCCATCTTAAATGTGCACCCTCAACAACAATCTTTGGGTCTGCCGTTGTCTTTACCTAAAACGTCACGTATATATTTTGTGTTATCAAATTTGTCAATATATGCATCAAATAAACTTTTAAACACATGCTCTTTTTGGATTTGGTCATGTCCAAAGATTGTGCCTTCTTCAATTAGACCTAATGTGCCGACAATATTACTTATTAAAACCAAATGGTGTTTGGTCTAGCAGTATGTGAGTCTTTGGCTTTTTAGGAGGTCAATGGTTCAAACTTCACCAAGGATGAGGAGGGTGTGTGAGTCAGGTTTTCATCGCCGTTTTGATTAAAATGTCTTTGGAACTGAACGATATTTTATTTGTGTATTGAACCGCATATTACTCTTTTATTTTTAATGTATGATATTTAGGTTTATGTTTGTGTCGTTTACATTTTACTAGTATTTTTATTACTTGCAAAGAACTAAACTAAAAAAACAAAAACAAAATGATTTCTTTGACTCTGACGAGGTTAACTCAGTCCCGTGGTGGAATGTGCAAAACACGTCTGTTTCTTTGAAGTCCCGGAAACAATTTCATCTACAAGCATAAAAATTCAAACACCATTTGGTTTATTATCACTATCACTAGTAATCCGACGTGCTGGGGGTGAGCATAGGTGGTTCTTGAGATATTGGAACCGGAACCGGAACCGGTTAGAGCGGTTCTTGGATTTTTGGAATTGGTTCCAGGTACCCGCTTCCTAAAATATTAAAATTTTGTTATTTAGAAATAAAAAATAAAACATTGCAAAAACACTAAATAAATAAACAATAATACAAATTATACGGAATAATGGTTACAAATATTGTTTAACGATTACAGACGATAATAGACGAATAGTAAATGTTAAAAGTTTAACGATTACATACTATAATTGTAAAGGTTCAAAGTTTAACGGTTACATACTACGAATCCAATTAAACACACAATTTGAAAAGATACGAATCATTTTATCTCAAATTCTAAATATAGAGTTCTAAGTTCTTGACCTAATTTAAATTTAGTATTAAAAAAATTAATTAATTTTTTTAATTGAGAAATACCGGGTACCCACCAGTTCCGGTTCAGGATACCCGCCAGTTCCAGGTATCCAGTCCCGGCGGGTAACGGTTCCGAAAAATTGAGAACCGAAACCATTCTCAATCGGTTCCGTATTTTAGGAACCGGAACCACTTATATCGGTTCCGATTCCGGAACCGGCAGTTCCGGTTCCGCAAATGGGTACCCTGTTCCGCTGCTCACCCGTCACGTGCATGTAAGTATTCTTCTAGAACTACTAGAAAATTACCGTAAGGTATAGCAAATTTCTTAGTTCTCTTCAAGTAACCGTCTACTCTATCAATTGCTCCCTGAAGTTCTAAACTAGGATGGATCTTAAATCTAGAAAGCTTGCAAATAACAAATGCAAGATCAAGCTTAATACAATAAGCCGCATACCTACTTATTGCATTAAGATACTCACTCTGAGCAACTACTGGTCTATAATTTTTCCTTAGTTTACAAGAAGTGTCATATGGTGTGTTGGCTTTTTTTACCTTTCAAATGCTCAATTTTGTTTAAGCATTTTCATAATATAATAAGATTGACTTAACAAATAAGCCTCACTAATCGTCTTAATTTTGATTTCAAAACAGTATCAACTTCACTCAAGTCTTTCATTTGAAAATATGAACTTAAATAACTTCTAGTTTCATGAACCCTTTCATGTTCGTACCAAACTAACATGTCATCCACATAAAGACATTTATGGACTCGATGTTATTTTGTGAACTTAGAATACATCCATCTGTATGTCGACTTTATGTATAAAACCATTTGATAAGATGGCTTAATCAAACTTCTCATGCCCTTTGTTTTTAAACCATTCGATGTATATGTAAAGTATACACCGAGGCTAAAGCTAAAAGTACTCTGATGGATGCATTTCTAAGTATGGGGCATAGGTGTCAAAACAGTATATTCATTCTCGTTCACTAAAACCTTGTTTTATAAGTCTAGCCTTGAAATTTTAAACGGATTCATCAGTATTATGTTTTATCCTAAATACCCGTTTACATCTTACAGACTCTATATCATCGTTCATTGTCTTTTTCAAGAAGGTAAAATTTCTAGAAGTCATTACTTCTTGAAATGATTTTGGATCATCTTCGATATTGAATAATATAGGTATCTCACTAGTAACTGTTGAAAAACCTTGGTATATAGGTGTTGTACAAATCTAGATATATTAGGTACAAGTGACCACCGCTTGGAGGCCAAAAAGGAGCTCGAGCCACCTTTGGGACGCCCCCTAAGCCGCACCAGCCCATGTCGTGTCATAGATGGATTAAACGAAGAAGCCATGATATCGCGTGGTGTTTCAAGTGGCATTGGTCACACCACCTTTAGTTGCTCGTGCCTTCATTGTCCTTTGCTCTGTCTCTCATACAAACCAACAAGGGCGACCTGCGAGGCACCCTAGGCCACATCGTAAGTCGCCCAACCCCTTGTCCTTGTATATAAGACCTCAGCCTTTGGTTGTTTTCAGTAGGCATACACACGATATATTTCCTTTACTTTGTGTTAGGTTAGATGTTGTTTGTTTACCTCTTAATAGTTCCATTAAAAGACAACTTCTGAATCGCTAAGAGATGAATCTTGTTTGACAGAAAAAAGTCTGTCGTTTAATGATTTTAAAATCCTCTGAATGATTTTGCATCATGGGCCTCCCTTAACCATTCAGTGCCCTAATTTCATTGTAAACAATTACCAAACAATTATATTTAAATTTAAAATATATCATAAGAGCTTTTTAATCATTTTGATCACTTAATCATTCTGATCACTTAATCATTCTGCACCAAACCATTCTGCACCTACCAAACAGCCCCTTAGTTTCTATATTTTTTTTGGAAAAGGGGACGAAACTCCCCGAAAAACTTTATTTAATTTCCATATTTGGTAACTTTATTTTGAGAAAAATTAGGTAGCTGATTCGTTGATCCAAGGATCTTGTAAACACACTATAATCTCTTTCAGCTAGTAATATATCAATTTTCCTCTCTCTGTGGACGTACATTATCACCCCGACCACGTTAAATCTTGATGTCTCGATTTTACGTGTCGCTTTGTGATTTAATCGTATAAGCTTATGAATGCTATTTTACATTTGAGGATCGGTATATTTTATTGGACCACAATATACAATATTCAGATTTCATTAATCCGTATTTTTGTATCGGATCAGTTTGCTTTGTGATTTATTGATATATGTTTGAGACCGTAAATCACATTGTTGTTATACAATATTGAAACTATGAGCGAACCCATAGTAACAATCTCTTTATTTCCTTCCATACAATTGAGAATCAATAAAACTATTCCTAGTCCTTTCACTTCTTTTAGGTTATTTTAGAAGTATCAGTTAAGGTAATACTATTGTTAATTGATAAGCAGGGGAATGAACCCCGATCTGTCGAGGAACCCTGTCCACCCGCTCCGGTTAGGAACGGGGATTCCTGGCTAAATCGGGGATAGGAACGCAGATCCTGTTTGTCTCAAACCGGGGATGGGGATGGGGACGTGTATTGTACTCCCGCCCCATCTAGTACCCTTCATATTTTTTTAATTAATAAATTATATATATATATATATATATATATATATATATATATATTACTTAACAATAATTCATAATTTCCTATTTCCTAACTACGTTTATAATCTTAAATTGTTATTTTTTGGATGTTAATATGTGTTGGAACAAAGGTGAAGATACAATAAATACGTGTATATTTATTTATTGACTTCTGTGCAAGATTACAACACACAACAGTAGGATACATATGACATATATATACAAGGCAGTGAACAATGGTTCACAAACAGATGTGATGGTTGGAGATGGTGGTTAATAAATTGACTATTTGAGGAGGTAACCAACTGCTAGAAGTCCACGTTTAACTTACTTCAAACAATATTTAATATTTTGAATCTCAAGTCAAAATATAGTTACTCGATATAGTTTTATATTACTCAATATCTTTTGGTATATGTGGTTTTAGGTTTTTTTGGATTAAATTGAATTTTTTTATGATTTTAAGGTTATTAATTCTTATATGATGTTGTGGTTTTTTTGTATTAAATTAAATTCATTTGACATTTAAACATGTATGGTCTCTCACATATTTAATTTAAAATAACTTACATAAACAGAAAAAAGAAATCCCCACCCTAACGGAGATGGAGACAGGGACGGAGTTAGAGATAAGTAATCGGGAACAGGAACAAGGATTGAGGTTCCCGCCCCATTCCCATGCCTACTAATAGATGGATTATATATTGAAATTGAAGTGGAGCTTTGCGTCAATGGAATCATGTATAATAATTTTAAAAAAATTAAACATTTTCGAGATTCCACAATAAGATTTGAATCTAAGGGGACGTTTACTAAACACTTACTTGTTAAGTACTTATTGGATAAATTTCATTGGATAAACATGAGAAGGGTCAAGAATCTTACTGGGTAAGAGCGATGAGAACGATGGAAAGTCTTACTCGGTAAGTGAAGATGACGACTCTTACCCAGGTAAGCGCTTACCCACTAAATTGTTGCATTCGATATGTTTTAATATACTAAAATCTTACGCATCAAAATAAATCATAGTGTTGACTCGTATCAGTAAGCGCTTACCGGGTAAGCAATTGGGTAAACGGCCCCTAACTCCAACATTTACGGAGTTAATTGAGCCGCTATAGTATTAGTGGTGCTATCACAGTTGGCACATATAGCATTGCTAAATAAGTAATAACCCCTAACAGGGTCGCCATTTGGTGGTGCTAATACTAACAACCCAAGTTTATTTCGAATCTAAAGGGCCATTTTATCACATACTAAACCGATAAATACTTACCAAGCGAAACAAATGGTTCTTAAATTGAAATGATTTCAATATAAAGGAAGCACATCCATCACAATTGAATTCTAAAAAAGAGTAGTTGGTGACTTTAGGTTTCTTGGATTCATGTCCATAACAACTACTACTTCCATTTACACCTGCTGCTCATTCTAACATTCTTTCATACCAACCAACATAGAGACACAAAAACAAATGAAACCTACAAAACCCAATAACCTTTCACATTTCACAGTTGGATCCGATCCCATCCCATCCCATCCCATCCGCCGCATATTATATCGACACCAACACGTTCTTCTTACAAAGTAAGCTCTGCAACACGACCAGTTCCGTCAGTAACTAGTAATAATACGCCAACACTTTCTTACTTATATCAAATTTAAACCAATATGCTTACTGATTTTATTTGGTCGATTAGCAGACACATATGCATAAAGAATTGCCAGTATAATGAAAACCAAAGCAATCTGCAACAAAACATCATGTAAAATCGTTAATCGACTGTTCAGAATCATAAGGGTAATTTGGGCAAGAATAAGAAAAGGAAATCCTCACCAGAGCAGGACTGTAGCTTGGCTCGCTCTTAAGTATATACGATCTCCTGATGAATATACAATACCCAGTTGGGGATCAGAATGTTAGATTACATACTTGGCCAAGAAAGTTGATGTAATGAGAATTGAAAATACCTGTTGGTAAGGGTGCCAGAATCCCTGCAAATTTTCTGAGCTGCTTCTATCCTGCTGATTGTTGTTTTGGCATTCGGATCATGCATCTCAACCTGTAACACCCTATCGTTATTAAATCCACGAAAATGAAAAGCTTCACACTGCACAAACCTCTTGCGTTGTTAATACCTTGGATTTGAGCATCGAAGAAAATTCATAAAAAGCACCGTACACATCTACCATTGTCTTGGTTCTATCAATTACTTTTGCAGTAAGGCCTAGAGAAGAAGACGGAAGTCAGAAGAATAATAATTCAAAACATTCAGCGATGACAAAATATGAGAATCTTGTGCACCAAAACTAATATTAGGTGCTTAAAAGACAGGAAAGACCAGAAGAGCAAGTTTATGGGCTCTTCATTTAAGAATATCGCTATGAAGATTCTTTTCAGACAAGAAGTCCAAAAATCAAAAACAAGTAACATGTTGATATTTGGAGCAAGACAGAAAGCTTACCACGTCTCATTTTGACTACACCCCTGAAAACTTCAATGTTGTTGTAACATAAAGCTAGTGTTCCAATTGCCATGATCTGATGAAATATAAGCCCAAGTTAGCATGGTTTATTACACAAGCTTTTGAATACAAAATAATGATATAAAGTAAGAGTGGAGGAAGAAAGAGTTTCAAGTTTCTAGTAGCATGTGTTGTAATCATTTCAGGATAATTTGATGCTCAAGTAAAAGTTAAAACATCCAAACACAAGTGCATGTTTTGACCAAAAAGATTTTCTACTTCATACATAGTCCTTTTTAATGAGGTAATGATGTTTTTGTAGTTATGGGTATAATAAATTAGGTAAGATGAGAACCCAACTCCTCATCTTGTTAATCTGGTATGGACCAGAAGAAATTGAACTAGAAAGCAACCATATTATTGAACAGCCAATACATGCTTATTTGAAGTTCAAACCGATAAATATATTCTCTTAACTAGTATATTAGATGTAAGTGGTTCAAAAGGCTACGCCAGATTAAGGTCGTCCCATTGTAAAATGGAAATATATCAAGAAGGCGTATCAAATGTTAATCTATGAAGCATACCTGGGGTATAGCACAGAACTTGAAGATAGCTGGATCACGCAAGTCAGACATATATTTTAAACAATCTTCAATGTGTATTAAAGCATTCGTCACCATATCATTTAAGCACTGAACAGCCTTCTTGGAGTTTTCTTCGTACTTCAGGTCCTGAGGTGCATATCATTAAAGTTATCAATTAGAAGGATGTTCCTAACATCAATGCTTATTAAATCATGAGTTCACCCTTGGTTATAAATCATAACAAGATTAAGTAGAAAGGATTTAAAACTGCATTGGAAGACCGGTACCTCTAGTTTATTCACATATTTACTCCAGATCTCACGAGGCCAAAACATGCGTGACTTGGGTATCTCATTTATATCCTCGAGATAATCTCTAATGATGTTTGTTTTCTGCAACATATGACCAGTAATACAATGCTGAGTCAGATTTACAAATATTTGAGAAAAACATTAAGGCTTAAAATGCTGATCCATCCAATGTCCAAAATTTACCTGGAGAAATAAACCCATTGAATTTGAGAGAGGATCCGGAAACAAAATTTCTGTGCCTGAGGCATAGAAGAGCTTTGACAGTCCTAATCCAACAAGCCCCGCAACATAATGACAATACTCGTCATAATCATCAATTGTCTCAACCTGCAAGGTGAAACAGACTCATTTTCCTTTCTCACGAAGAGACCGACACAGTCGTCTTCAAATTTACTCAACCAAAACTAGAGTACAAAAATTGGCTGAAACATTTTAAACCTTAGGGACAGACATGTGCTATACTATCATTTAATATAATGAAAGCTTGGAATGTAAAGGGGGCAAACTACAAGCCATGCTAGATATGGCTACTGAGAAATACGTAGAACGTTTCTAACAAAATGAAATTCCTAAAGATGACCATGTGCATGCCCATGTGCACTCATGGAGCAGAGTCTCCACTTAACCTCCTGGTTAGCAAGTAAAGGACAGAAATCAAGTGATATATGAAAAGAAGGCTTAATTGTTTTCTGATAATATACACACAACCTACTAAAAAAAGAACCACATTTAGAGCCTCACATGCATTGACATGCCAGATATGGACAATGACAGTTATAATGGTACTTTGAACAATGATAACAAGTACCTCTTTACATATAAATTTTGCCATCCCTGCACCCATTCTCATTGTTATATCCTCAATTGCTTCCTGATAACTGCACAATAATTGGAGCATTGTAGATCAACTTTTTGTAAAGGATGCACGAGCACAGACAAAATTCCTATCATGAATGCATTTGAACACTTAAAATGTCTACACATGTTCACGAGTAGAAATTCATATTAGTTGAACACAGATTATTACAACTTTTTGTTAGTATGCACCAAAGACAAAATGTAGCTTCCAAGCATTACTAAACCCTGCAGAAACATTCTAACAGTTGTTCAGCATCTATTTGCTCAAACATTTAAGCAACACAAGTTGGATTCATGGCAAAAACAAACTGATCTTCAGGTTGTCAGAAGCATTGATGGATAATAAGATGTATAAGTGGCTAACATGTGTCACTGGTGAAGAATACGAACGGGATTTATGATGTGATCGACGATTAGACCCAAGATTATTGTTAATATTTCAATTGTCCTGCAAGTTAACCTTACAAATTGTTAATCCTTGTGGGATATGCGAAAACTCAATGAAGGTAACCACGAAACTTAAGGAGCATATCCAACAGAAGTCATGGATGCACACTTGGTTTTTCTTGCTTGTTAGTTGTTACTTGTTAAATGCATAATGACCTCCAAAATCACAACATAAGTAAATAGATTTCATGAATAATGGAATAACAGCGTGAGCAAACATTAGAGGAAGACCAAATATGATGTGTAAAGGCATACAATCTGAAATTGTGAGATCCATTTGAAATAAATAGTTTGCATATTTATGCTATATCCCAATGAATATTTCCATTGTGCATCAGAGTATAATTTCAAATTCTATCAATATCTAAGGAAAAACCTTCTGTATCATATGCAAATTTGTAACACAAATTGGAAATACCATATCAATTGTTCAAATGGGTACTTTTATTTCATGATCCACCAGTTTTATTAAATGACAAAATAAACCAAAATTAATAGTTTGTATGCCAAAGTTACCTTTTACTAAGCTCCAGAAAGGCAGTAGAAACGTGATGGAACTGGTCCATTAGAACTTTGTATTCCTTTGTACCACCTTCATGAAAGAAAAAAAGCTAGCATTAGCATTAACATACTATCATATGTCACACATAAGATTAAAATGGTTCATAGACAGGCAATAACCCTAACACTCACATGCGAAGTGCCAATCACGATCGTAGATATGCTGATGAAAGGCGACCAGTATGGGTACTTTGATATCAGCAGCTATACTTGTATCATCCTCTGGCAAAAAGGAAAAAATAAAATATTAGTAAATCATGAAAATATATGATTGGTGTATGGATCGTCAATAGAAAAGGAATGATAATACAAAAGAAACAACCACAACATACTAAGAGGCCCAAGAATGACACATCAGCCAAGCAATTTATAGCAATGAAGAAAAATAATAAAACTAGCTTAGAGGTATTAAGACGTACCGACGGTGTCAAGGGCACGAAGAACCAAATAAAAAATGCACACCTGCATTGTAGAGAATGTCAACATTAAAATTAAGAGCAATATGCAGTAAAACACAAAAAAGAGGCTTTGTATGTTTACCTGAAGAGCATGCAAATTTATAAGCCGCATACAATTGCATCAACAAATATTATCAACATGTATGTGGTATTTAAAGAAATTAAACTCAGTAAGCAGATCTTTTCCACCACTTGGCACCAGATGGTTCAAACTGAACTTTCTTTTCTTCATAATTGACAAGTGTAAAGCATAGAATGTGACAACACTCACCAATGTAATTTTGTGCTTCTCACTCATTGTTCTAATATAGATGTTATTGTGACTACAGAGCAAGTTGTTGACATGTTTCATGTCACAAACAATATTACTGCATTTATAGAATGTGTTAGCCATTAGTTCTATATTCATATCGACAGTTACTTAGCGCAGTTGTTTAAAAAGTTGAATCTATTAATGTAATCTCACTCTAGAGTAAAAACAACCCTGCTCCGAGAAAAACCCCTTTATGGTGCCTATGAAATAAGGTATCTCAAATACAAGTGGTGAAACTAGTAAATCCCAGATTTAATACAAGTATCACTCAAAAGTCATGTTACAGAACTTCAGATGCATACACTGCTCCTCAACAGACACAAAGTACATGCTTCTCTTGTTATTAGAAGTCCGTTTCAGGATTGGTAATAAGTCCGATGTTTAATACAATTCTTGTAATTTTTTACCTCTTACCTGCAATCAAGTAACCAAGGTTATGTACATATGAGTTTGATCACTTCCTATGACCTCTTGGAACCAACTAAAAATGCTAATTAACAACAATTTACACATTAAAGAACAAATACAGGCATCTGGGTTCACTCTCTCATTTGCATGTGTGAGCAGAAATTCACAGAACCAAGATTTCCTTGAGCTTTGCAGATTGTCAACTAATT
>NC_037539.1:37633487-37640361 GCF_001531365.2 Cynara cardunculus var. scolymus
CCCCCACCCCCACAAAAAAAAAAAAGGAAAATAGAAGCAAAGATGATGCAGTGCAATTTATTGCTGCAATAATTTAGGGATTTTTGTGGTAAAAAGATAGGGATTTGTCTACAAGAACAGTAATGATTAAGATAAATGTAAAATTGCCAGCTCTAGTGGATTGCACATCTAATTATCATTCTGATAATCATTTTGACAACATAGATTCAAACACCAAAAACAGCTGATACGATGAGCACAGGTGCAGAAAGAGACAATATGCTATCATCCACGATCATATTCTCTCTCACACACACGCGAAATCTGAATTTATTACACAGACAGGCCTGTCCGTAGACATCACACGCCAAAGGCATATAAATATTACGTCACATATACATAGCGTGTAAATAGAAAAACACAGTAGATTGACTTAGGCATTCACGATCGACCAAATCGCATAAAAGTACGAAGATAAAAGTTCGATTAATCAAGCAAATTATAGTTCAAATCTATTTACTTGACGCATTCAGGAAACTGCAAAATCGAAAATGTCAACATATTTACCACTCTGTAATTGCAAGCTTAGGCGGGCGATAATTACTAGAACAAACAGAAACAAGACGGCGTTTGGTTGATCAAACTTACAGCGTCACGAAGCTCAGGATTGAGCTGTTGAATAACGAGGGCAAAGCTTCTAGAAACCTTATGTAGCATAGAGTAACAGAATCCCCAGTGTGGCTCCGACGGGATCTGTTTCTCCGCTGCCTTGGCCGCCATCTTCAACTTAAACAAGGGGTAGAAATCGTCGGGATGCTTCAACACTGCCTTTAAACTCCCCATGTTTATCGGTGATCAACCAAATCAAAGTAATTTTTCGGCGGGATTCGATGGATGAATTGATTTTATGGAAATTGCAGATCGAAACACGATTTTATGTGGTTGATGATTTACGGATGTGTATGAAAACTGGAGGTGATCTGTTTACTGTCTGTCTGTGGGTGGGAGGCTATTTATAGTAAAGGACCGGCAGAGGGGTTGAAAAATTGTGTGAATGGATTCTAATTCTACGAAGACGTAGAAAATAAAAAAATAAAAAATATTTTATTTTTATTTATTATTATATTTATTAGTAAATTAATATATTAAATTTATTTTAAAAAATATTTAGTACACAAATAATGTGTTGAAAATTCTCCAGTAATTAAACAATTATTTTCCAGAAAATAATTGTACATATTATTTTTATATTTTTTTTAGTGTAACATGTATATATATATATATATATAGAAAGATTTAAACGATAACACTTTCATTTTACAAGAACACGAAAACACCTTTTTACTATAGATAATCACATGTGATACTATTATTCCATCACATTTGATACACATGTAAGGGTCAAGTCGCTCTTACACCACTAAGCCCCCTCACATGTATTATCACATGTGATAAGAGTCTTGTTGATATGATACTATAATCCACCAAGACCATCACATGTGATGCTAAATGATAGACGCATATAACCTTTGGCTCGGCCTAAGTCGTAGAACACGTCTTCTGCATACCACCAGGTCCCCTCACGCGTATTATCACATTTGATAAAGATGTTCTTGTTTGAACCTCCACCTATATATATATATATATATATATATAGTCAAATGATTATATGAGAATGAGAGTTAAAATGAGAACATAAAAAGCATAAAAGAGATTTGAATCTTTGATCACCTTTAATCTCAAACTCATTTATAAATAACGTTTGATATGATGATTGATCTTGTGCATCTCGATGTATCTCATTTTGATGTATCTCATCCTAATATGTATCTAAGGGTGAAGATCGTTTCTTACGCTTTTTATCTTAACTCTCATTCTCACTTAAACCCGATCAGTTAAATAAAAGATCAAATTACATATTTGGTCCATATAGTTGTCATGTATTACGAAGTTTGGCCTTAATCTAAACTAATTGTAGTTTTGGTTATTGTGTTTGGCAATTTATTTCCTTTTTAGTTCCATTAACTAACTTGGATTAAAAAGAAAAGTTAGTTAAACTTATGGGTATTTTTGTCCTATTTTTATTAGATTATATTCAGGATTTATATAGTTAATTTAATTTATAAAAAATTAAAACATTATTTTTTGAGTTTTATTATCAATTGTAATATTTAATATATTTCTGGTAAATTTTCATTCAATCAGTTGGTATTACAGGTTTAACTATTTTAAATATTAATATATGTCAACCATTTAAAAATTTACATGTTCACTAAAAATAGATAAATATATTTTATTTTATGAATTTAAAATTTAAAATTAATTTTATGTGACCCATATTTTATTTTAGGTATATTTAATAATTTAATATTTTTAAAGTAAAAGTTGTCACAAGATATATTGTTCACATTTGATTACGACCATATATGTATAGTTGAAGGATCATGAGAAGAGAAGTTATGTTGAGAAGAGTAAGAAGAAATTTGAATCTTTAATCACTTTCAATCTCATGCTCATCCAAGAATTGCGTTTTAAAAGAGAATTGGTCTGGTGCATCTCGATGCATCTCATCAATTAGGATTGATACAAGAATGAGAACATTAGAAGGTGTTTGGTTTACAAAATATTTTTTGAAGGATTGAAATCTGTCAAAAAATTGAAATATGGAAGAAATTAGAATGAAATATTATCATGTTTGATCAAATGTTTGGTTAGCAGGAAATGAATTGTAATTTGTTAAATGAATTGGAATATGTTTATTTGGTTTACAAAAAGATTGGAACAGAACAATAAAAACTAACAAAAAATAACTTTTCTTTGATTTTATTATTATTTTTATTAAGTATAAATGCTAAGAAAATTAACATTTAATCTGGAAAAAAAAATATGTAAATTATTATTTATAAATCACTAGAAGGGTACTCGCAGCAATGCAGCGAGATATATCTCAATTTCTATGTTTCATTTTATTTTATTTTTTCTCTGTCGATATTATAATACAAATTTATGAGGTTTTGAGTAAACAATAATGTTTTTCTTAATAAAATATAAATTTGAAGATATCATAAATTTTTTGAAAAATATATAAAAAATCTCATCTTTTTTATAAATTTTTTAATCCAATTTTTTTATTGTAATTTAATTTAGGTTTAATGACGAAATAATTTATTTTTGGTTTAAAAATTATAATTATGAAGATAATAACTAAGTATTCTGTTAGAACTCAATAATTATCTTAATTATATTTCAGATTTAATATTTAAAATAAGAATTTTATCATGTATTTGATTATATTTGTCTACAGTTAGTTACACAAATTCAAACATGAAGCTTAA
This sequence comes from Cynara cardunculus var. scolymus, assembly GCF_001531365.2. Classification (NCBI taxonomy): domain Eukaryota; kingdom Viridiplantae; phylum Streptophyta; class Magnoliopsida; order Asterales; family Asteraceae; genus Cynara; species Cynara cardunculus. Next base: position 37,636,802 of record NC_037539.1, read on the forward strand.
TAAGTTGTATGTACATACAGTTTACTTATAATCTTGAATTTTAAGTAATATGCATCAATAAGCAGTACTTCATGTATAAAGGTGGTTTTTAAGAGCTTTTGTCAAATACTTTATAATATAGAATAGATATATAAACATATAATGTATGTTACTAACAAAAAAAACCAAACAGAAAAATCGACCTATAACAATTATCAAGTAATGGATGATACTAGAGTTGGGATCATCGAGAACAGTCTTTTTTTTTCAAGAAACTGAGAACACTTATAAGTAATTAAATGAGTTGTTTTGTTGATATAACAGCTAAAAAAATTAAAACATTTATCTGTTTTCATCTAATGGCTGAATAAATTGAATTTATTTGATCTGATTTATATTAATTTTGAAGACTTTTATGATGAAGTAATTTCATATCTTTCTTTCAAAATTAATTATACTTTATATTAAACATGTGTAATGTTGAAACTTTTTTAATGTGTTTATTTAATTGATTTATGATATTTTAAATAAAGAACTATTTCTAATATAAATTAGATAAACGTGGTACTAAATAACCTTATGACCACGGAGGTTCCAGGTTCGAATCCAAGAAAGAAGAATAAGAATCATCTTATAGTCACGGAGGTTCAAATGCGATAACTCTGGGTTACCCGCGAAGCGCGTGGTTGCCTAGGATTAATCGGCTCGCATAGCGGATTTAATATCCATGTTAATAAATAAAAAATAACCTCAAAATCGAACCCTAAGACCCCATGTTATAAAACTTGTTATTTTATTCAAATTTTGAGTGAGATTTTGAGTTGGTATATATCGCATCTTATGTTTAAGGGTTTTTAGTTGAAAAAAATAAAATTTATAAACATTTAAATGTTCAAAAAAAGGTTAAAAGTTACAATGCTTAATTAATAGTCAGTATAAAAAAAATACAAACACTAATAAATAATTAAATAAGTTGGTACCATAGTACTAACATTGCATTCAGCATTCATTATTGTGTACCGCCCTATTTGACAGAAATCGGAACCGGTTAGAGCGGTTCTTGAATTTTTGAAACCGATTCCGGGTACCCGCTTCCTAAAATATTAAAATTTTGTTATTCAGAAAGAAAAAATAAAATATTGCCAAAACACTAATAGTAAACAAGAATACAAATTATACGGAATAATGGTTACAAATATTGTTTAACGATTACAAACCATAATAGACTAATAGTAAATGTTGAAAGTTTAACGATTACATACTATAATTGTAAAGGTTCAAAGTTTAACGATTACATAGTACGAATCTAATTAAACACACAATTTGAAAAAATACGGATCATTTTATCTCAAATTCTGAATCTAGAGTTCAAAGTTCTGGACCTAATTTAATCTAGTATTAAAAAAATTATATTTTTTAATTAAAAATACCGGGTACCTGCTGGTTCCGGGTACCCGGTCCCGGCGGGTAACGGTTCCGAAAAATTGAGAACCGGAACCATTCTCAATCGGTTCTGTGTTTTAGGAACCGGAACCACTCATATCGGTTCCGGTTCCGGAACCGGCAGTTCCAAGACAGTTCCGGTTTCGCAAGTGGGTATCCGGTTCCATTGCTCACCCCTAAACACTACAACACTTCTTGCTTTTGATTTCTTATTATGATTACTGATCCAGAGAAATTGAATTTGATCCACTTTTGATTTAGTTTTGCATTTGTTAATTGGATTTTGATTTAAGGTTCTTGAATTTGATATTGAATTTGGGTTTGTTATTTTGATTTAGTGCTTGCTACTGCTTTGTCTTTTAATAACTGAATGTAAGTTTTTGCCTTTTTGCCCTCTGATTTCTTGCTAGCGACTATTAACTTATATTTTAATCAACTATTACATATAGTGTTCGCAGGTTGGATTCCGATGAGAATGAGAGTTAAGGGGAGAAGATAAGAAGAGATCTCTACCATTGGATGCACATCAAGATGAGATGCACCAATATGCACCGGATTGATCCTCGTATCAAACGAGATTCATGGATGGATTTGAGATTAAAGGTGATCAATGCCCAGATCCCTTCTTACGCTTCTTACTTTAACTCTCCTTCTCACATGATCATTCACCTTGTGTTCACTAGGTTTGTTACAAAATGGTTAAATGCCAAGTGCCAATATGTTGTTATTACAAATTGGTTTAATTGTTTGTTCTTCTTCATTATGAACCAATCTGATTTTGTTTCAACATATAATATATTCATTTGGTTTAAATGGAAACTACATAAAATAATATATATATATATATATAGTAGAATAATCTCTCGCTTCAACGAAAATAATAAAAAATCAACTCAAAAAACGAACCAAGTTATCTTTATTCAGTTAACCGAACATTTTAAACCGAAACCAAAAACCCAAAACCGTTATGGTTAGAATGAGTTACTCGGTGTCGAAACTTTTCGACACCCGTAAATATCCCAACCATAAAAGTCCCTGAATCCACTACTGGACGTGTGAGTTAATTTGGTTTGGTATAAAATTACACCCTCAAATGTAACAAATTACATCGGAAAACGATATAAAATCGATAAAAAAAACTTTATTATCTAAAATATAAAAATACATTTAAAATACGTTTTTATTGTATACACTTATTTTTTAATTTAAAAATATTATTTATCTTTTTAAACGGTTGGTGTACAATTTTGGTAGTGTTTGATTTTGAAACATGTTTCTAGAAATGGTCCCACCATTTGATGTAGTAAACACTTGTAACATGAAATAATAAGCCAACCACATAATATTTCTGATGCTGGATTTTGTTTATATCCCTATTAAACAAATTATAGAACAATTAATTTTTTATTTTTTTTATTAATCCAATCCGCTATGTAAGCTGACTAATTACAGGGCGACCACCTGCTTTGCAGATAGCCCGGAGTCATCGCATTTGAATCTTCATAGCCATAAGGGGATTTTTATTCCTCCTTGGATTTGAACCTGAGGCCTCCTGGTACTTTTGATATTTGGAGTCAAACTCAAATCAATCAGACAACATCCTTATGGTTAGAACAATTAATTTTTAAGCTTATAATATATTATTAGTAATAAATATATTAAATACAAGATAAATATTACGTTTAATATTACTGATACGTTAAAATATTGGATATATTTTAGATTTTTTTTATTTAAGGAATTACATTAATTTTATTTTCTCTATTGCTTACTCGTTGGTCATAATTATCATTTGTATAAATGTGTGTGTGTGGGGGGGGGGGGGGGGGGGGGAGTGTCGATAGTACTTCCAAAATCAATAGAAACTGTGGAAATTGAACCACTTGGAGTTGTCGATCACAAGGGTGGCACACAACGGTTGAAAATAAAGAAGGGGTAGTTTCGTCATTCAGCCACCACATCAACATCGTTCATTAACAATATTTGTTAAAGTGTTGCAAGATATGTTACTATGTGTTTAAGGTGTGTTAAGATTTTCATGGTTAATATGTGTTACCATGACTTAAGGTCTGTTAAGATTGCAGGTTAAGATGCATTAAAGTTTTCGTTTTAATCTATATACTAGTTATGTACCCGCG
>NC_037539.1:37640978-37667741 GCF_001531365.2 Cynara cardunculus var. scolymus
GTATTAACGAGACGATTATAATGGTGTAACTTGTTAAAATAAAAATGTATTTTTTAAACATGTTTTAATTGATATACGATTATGTATATTAATTTGATACAGGTTTAAAATGAAACATTTAAAAGTAAAGAACGTAAAGTAAATTAATTAACTAATTATAGAGGTATAAAGTATAAATTTAAAATTATAATTTTTAAAAAATCGGTTGTGAGAGAGTGAGTGTATATGAGAAGAGGACGGGATGAAAAAGTAATATAAAGGGTATCTTAATCATTTAGTATTTTAAGACTTTAAGACTTTTGTTAAATTTGTTTTATAAGATAATATAGATTAAGATTGAGGGGTATGCTAACTTATATTCATGAATGTTCTCGGGAGGGGGTTAGTCTGATAATTTATATTAAAGTTGAATATTTCTTGTATGTTAAGACAGTTTAACATATGTTAACGTGTTTCATGGGTTAACCTATGTTAAACTCTGTGTCTTGCCTAAATTATTGTCATCGAAGTTCCGCTTTATTACCCAAATGTCACTGTTCCATCCAAACCATCATACCTTGCACACGATCTCATCCAAGGGTAACGGAGGGGTTCCCACGGTTCTTACCGAAAAAACGTTACTATCCAATACTAATTATATATATATATAGAGAGAGAGAGAGAGAGGGGTTGGTTATTATACAACCCTTGACATTTGTGCAACCAATACAACTCAATCTCAACCGTCCATTCCATTTGATTAATATGTGATTTCATAGAAATATTTGTTTCTTAATATAAAGTATTGATCATAATTAATGAATCATATTCATCTTCTATAAATATTCAAATCATAATAAATGAACTCTCATCATTTCCATAAATATCTCAATTTATTGGGTTACATTGGTTATACAAATACGATGGGTTGTATTTGAAACAATCTCTCTCTCTCTCTCTCTCTCTCTATATATATATATATATATCTATTCAAATATCCTAATTTATCTTCTACTAACATTTTTTAAATTTTTATAATCATCAACTTTTTATCCAATTTTACACCATGAAATCATTCGTGATTTTACAATTTATAAATCGAATTAAATCTCATTTGCCTAATTCTTATATGTGAACATGACATCGATGTTTTTCTTTGATCGTTTGAAATATAACCAAATGCAAAAGATCCCAACAAACCATCATCAGACGGTGATAATTAAGTGTATATTGGTTCATATATAAACATGTGAATCTAACATAGATTCATATATGAATCATAATATATAGATTCACTTGTGATTTAAATATATAGAAGTTTCAAAATTCCCCCTCAACTTCTCGAGGTTGTTTAAGTTAGTCATAATTTTTTTCCCCAGATATTTACATATTTTTCTCTTAAAAATCTTGGTCATTGAAAACTCACATATGAACCTCCCCCCCCCCCCACACACACACACATATATATATATATATGTATATATATATACACACACACACATATTATACACACATACATAAAAAGGTGGTTCTTTAATGCTCAAAATATTTACGGCTTTTCATTTGGACCTGTCCCTATAAATAAAATAAAAATGCTTAATTAAAAAGTCAATTCACTCACCCTTGTCCCTTTAAACGATAACCTTCTTATTATCCATTTTATCGCACCTGAACCGAAAGGACCAACAAAGACAACGGTTAATCTTCTTCAACTCAGGTCTACCACTTTATGCTACCGCCATTAACAAAACAAAGTAGATCAGGTATAATCTTGGATGATAGGAGATCGAAGAAGTGATGATGAGAAGCATGAAAACCAGCAACAATTACAGGATATCGATTTCTTGACGAGATCGTGAAACCCACCTGCTATGATAAGAGATTGTTTTAGCGTGGCAATAGGGGATAGATATATGGTTCCAAATTCTGGAGGGGAGAGGCAAAAGGAAGGGCGAGAGAGGAAAGGGAGCGGGAAGGGGGAATTGTGAAATCATTTGTAACACCCGAAATTCTCGATTAATGTAAAGGTAGGAATTGGCCTCATGACTCCACCTATGTTGGTTATTTAGTTATCCTAATTAATAATTAAATGCACTGGTAATTTGTTAGGCTTGAAGATCCTGAAAAAAGGATGAAACCGAGCAAAACAGTAGGTAGCGCGACCTGCCGTGCGACCTCAAGTCGCAACCAAAGTCGTGTAGATCTTTAAATTCCAACCCCGAGAATAATGGGTTATGCAGAGTCTTGCACGACATAAGTTGTGGCACTATGTAACAGGTTCTAAACTTATATACAGTCAAAATGATGTATTTTAGTCTCTTAAACATATCTTTTAAAGTATTTCAGATATTTGTTGATTTTGATCCGTTTTGGATCAATTTTGGATTTAGATGACTTGATAATGATGTCATATGTCATGTAAGTTATATGTTTGATTATAGCTGATCATTTTGAGTCGTGTCATGTATTAGACTGTAATGGAATGAATCCATAGGCATAGGAGGTAGTGTAGGTTCGATGTGGGATGGTTTTCACTTTTTGTAACCAAAAATAAGCAAATGGGTCATCAGGGGCATTATAATACGAACTCTTGGAGCCGGATGTAACACTCGTGTTTTTGTGATTCATCATTTAAGATTATAGATTTGTTTTAGCGAGCCAATTGGTGTCTAGTCATTATTGAATGATTGTGGCATTTGAATCAAGGGTCATGGTTGAGTTAGGATGAAGAAAATTTGTGTTTAAAGTCATTCGACGCATTCGGGGACCTCCCGTGCAAGTTTGGTCGCACGAGAAGTCGCAAAACAACTTAAGAACACAAGGTAAAGTGACAAGTTCGTTGCCAAGCGACTTACGTCACTTCACAAGTCACTTGGCGACTCTAGAAAGCTGGTTTTTGTGTTCGAGCGACTTTCCAAGCGACGTAAGTCGCCTACGCCCCCTAAGGGTTGCAAACATGATTTTTCGAGGTTTTCTTCATTTGGTCGTAACTTTCTCGTCTCTTTTCGGAGGCTACGGTTTCATCTCGTGAAACTCTTTAAAGGGGAGAAAAAAGATTTTTTTTTTTGATGATTTGGGGTTCCTAGAAGTTGAAAGGTAAGATGTAATGGGTCTAATAGAGGTATAACATATCATGGTGGTTCTTAATTTTTCGTTAAAGATCGCTTTGATCGAAGCTGGTATAATGGGTCTTATTCTTCGTAACAAGCTTAAGTGGGTCATAATGGGTCTAAACAGATCGTTTTTAATCGAAGTGAGTATAACGCTACACTAATTACCCACTTAACCACCTTAATTAAGTTACATTCTCATTAACACACATAGATAGGTTAGACTCGTTAAGGACCAAATGTACGTATGATAATTACGTATGAATCTCTTTCCTTCCACTAAATTATTTTATTTTACATTCAAGTAATTGACCGGACCCAAATTGAATTTTGCAACGGAATATCGACCAATTTGAAAGAAAAAAATAACTATCATTTATTTAAAAAGTTCCCGACAGAAATTTGACGGTTTCAAGTTGGCTTTTGTGACGGATTTTCGACGAATTTAAAAAAAAATATGAATTATTATAATACTTTTTCGATAGAAATTCGACATATTCAAGTTGCATTTTGTGACAGATTTTCGACGGATTTGAAAAAATTTCATAGCTCTTTGCATAATGTTCGACGGATTTTCAACGGAAATAATTGACGAATTTGCAAAAAAAAAAAAAAGAATATTAATTATTTGAATAATTTTCAATGGAAATAATTGATGGATTTATACGGGTTTGAAAAGTTCAATTATTAATTATTTGAATAATTTTCGAAAAAAATCAACTATAATTTATTTGAATAATTTTTGACATAAATCTGTCTAAAATCTTCGACGGAATATCGACGGACCATTTTCCATCTAAAATCAGTCAAATATCCATTGAAAAGTTCAGAAAAAAAAATTTAGTTGACAATCTGTCTAAAATTTGCCGAAAAATTTCGACAAAAAATTTCGTCGAAGATACCCATTTTTCTAGTAATGATTGTTATGCATTTTGGTGTTAGTTAATCTTTACTTGAGTGTATCGTGGGAGTTATTTGACTGACGAGTTGGAATGATCGACTCCATGCGGAATGGGTTTGGTGTGATCCTAGACGGAAACACCAGGTGAACTGTAAAGATAATCTGTTTAAAGAATCTAGGGAATCAATGTGGTTGGCATGCGATATGGCAGTTTTGATCTCAATTTCAGACCTCGTGTAGGATCTGACCAAGTTAGTTATTAGGGACTTCATCAAAGACGATAAATCTTTTACAATAGTGACTTTTGGGAAAGTTATGGTTGAACATAACTATCGTCAATATTAGTGAAAAATGTTTGTTCAATTGTTAGGAGATTCGGAATGACGAGATTATGAGGTAGATCTTAAAGGAAAATCATTTTATTAAGGAGACTTTGAGTAGTCGAGATTAAAATATTGACATACTCTTTGGGATGGATGAATGACGAACCGTTGGTTGGACTGCCGCCTTGAGTTGTGTGGCATTCTAGAACCACCTCTGGCATCATTTATGGTTCGAGAGTTTTACAGAAAATGAAAGGTGTGATATCCATGTTTGGAAGAAGACATTGGCAAGAAATCGACGGTTCTAGGGAAGGACCGAGTTATTCAGGACCGAGTACATCTATCGAGTGCGGCATTTAAATGTTAGTTCGGTACTAGATTTTGAGGACAAAATATTTTTTAATGTTGGGAGGATTGTAACACCATATTTTTGCAACTGACCGTTTAAGGGTGTAGATTTGTTTTAGCAAGTCATTTGGTGTCCAACAAAAAAAAAAGAATGTTTGTGGCATTTGAATCAAGGATCATGGTTGAGTTGGGATGAAGAAAAGTTGTGTTGAAAGTCATCTGACGCATTAAGGGACCTCCAATGCAAGTTTAGTCGCACGAGAAGTTGCAAAACAGCTTAAAAACACAAAGTAAAGTGCTAAGTTGGTTGCCAAGTGACTTAAGTCGCTTCACAAGTCGTTCTGGACTAAAAAGCTGATTTTTGTCTTCGGGCGACTTTCCAAGCGACTTAAGTCGCTTCACAAGTCGTCTATGGCCCCTGAGGATTAAGATCACAACTTTTTGGGGTTTTCTTCATTTTGTCTCTTGTCCGATTTGGGCAATTCTGGGGGACATGGTTTCGCCTTTTGAAGCTCTTTAAGAAGGAATAATCAGGATTAAAAATCCCCTGATGATTTAGGATTTCTATAAGTTGAAAAGTATAATCTAAATCCTTGTTTCTTGACCTAGGGTTTAGTATTTTTGCATCTTCAACCTCTCTCTCCTCTTTGTAGTGTTCTGCTAGATCTTGGGAATCTAAGAGAGTGTTCTTGTAAGCTTTACACCAAAAATCTGGAAGTCTAGCTTATGGATATCAAATCTCCACCTTTGGAAGCTAAACGTTTGGTTTTGTAACCTTGGTTTAACTTAACGTAGCAAGGTGAGTTCAAGTTGCTTTGTAAAAACTTATACATGTAAAAAATGTGTATCTTGGACTCTTAATGTGTTTTCCTTAAGATTTATCAAATGTTGTTGGATACTTGATGAAATTGCATATTTTACATATTTGGTTTTATAAAATCTTGAGAAGTACAAATATTTGGAGTTTTTGGGCATTTTGATACGAAACCATAAAAATATGTAGATTTTGATGATTTATTCCTCATCTGAGATTATCTGATGTTATTACACTTTTGGTATTTTGAGTTTACAAATCATTTGAAAAATACACATGGTTGAGTTGTCGGCCACAAATTGGGTGTCATTAATTATCAAGAAATGCTTCTTTGAAGCCATTAGTGTATTTTAGATCTTTCCCAACATTTGAATTGATAACAAAGATATCCACATCTTTTGGGGCATAAGTTGAATAAACATTGAATATTTGTATTTTATTGGTTTATATTAACTGTTATTGAATAGTCAATTGAGTCACTGAATTATTGGCTTGGTTTTGTACTCAGGCGAGTTTTAGGGTCATTTATCCGGTTTAATTTACTCAACATTGAGTTTTGACATGATTTGCATTATTGCATCTTTATTTAAGATTTGCATGCTTTGAGTCTATAGGCCATTCAATTAGGGTCATGTAATTAAGGTTGTAATGTGTTGGATTCACAGACATATGAGTCAGTCATGTTTAATAAGTCAGGAGTCTTTATGTCCTCACTTTGTGACCAATGCTCGAGTAGGAATTTTGATTGTCTCGGTATTGCGGAGGTGAATTCTTATGAGTCGGACTCCGGGATCGTGAGTATTGTGGTTTGATGCTTTAACCCTTATACATGAGGGTTAAATGCATTTGTTATCAAGTAAGTAGTTTTAGGTTCTTACCTAGAATGATTGTGAGTAGACACTAAAGGTCGAATAGGAACCTTGAGGTTACAACTCAACTAGAGAATGTATGAGCACTAAGATTTGGTATTATTGAGGTGATACTCGATGAAGTAGACACTAAAGAGATTGTGGCCTTGAGGTGAAACCTAATGGAGTAGACACTAAAGGTATTGAGGACTTGAGGTCACACTTGTTATAGTGAGCACTAAAGCCAATAAATTTGAGGTGCGGTTCGATAACGTTGATACACCACCTACTTTTATGTCCCGCCACATTCGATGGAAACAGATCTCCCCAATAACCAAAAGGTGTTGTTTTGGGTATTAAGTATTATCCATGTTTTCTGTGATGTTTTGGGTATAAAGTGTTTTCCATGATTTATCGTTTTGGTATATTGAACCTTATCCATTGGGTACTTTGGATATTAGAGTTTTATCCATGTTTTAATATTTGAATGTTAAACTTTATTCACGTTTTGGGTGAGTATTGGGTTTTGTTTCTTTGTTAAAAAGAGTGTTTTGGTCACCGAGTTTTCAACACGAAAATGATGGTTTTCAGAAATATGTTGCTTTTATGTTTAATACATTTCATTTGAAAAATTGTTATTTAAATAACATTCTTTCAGTTTTACTATTTAACATTAATGATGAAAACTGCTTGATCCTACTAAGCATCAAGCCTAACCCTTTTGATTTGACGACGTGTGCATCAGGTCCTTGTTGGGGAATAGTATTGGCCACTGCAGTAGGTTGAGTGCTAGTTAGAGGCACGAGAAGGAATTAGCTATTTTGGGACATCTTCCGTACTTTGGAGATAACGACAGTTGATGAGTTTTAATGACACCGTTCATACCCCTAGACTTTATTCATGCTTGATGCATTATCGAAAATTTTAAATTAGTCGCTTTTTCCAGATCTAAGGGTGTTACACCGTCATACTAATCATTGACCATATAGTGTAATTTCCAGTGAATGAGCATATCTAGGATCATCGGGGGTCGTGAGCTATAAATCATGATTGGTTGAACTCGATGACAATTGATCCATAGTGGGGATCTATAACGTAGATACTTGGTCTATTTTGGTGTTCCGATGTTATCCATGGAAACTAGATCTCCTCCATCATCGCAAGGTGAGTTTTGGACTTTATAGTCTTTAAAAACGAAATATGTGTACTACTGCGCTTGATCAAGTTTATATTTCCAACTTTATGCCTATTTACTTCATTATAAACTATTTAGACTCACTAGGCATCAAGCCTAACATTTTCTCTTAAAATGACATGTATATCAGGTTCCTTAGGCAGTGGGCCAGTAGTGGTACTTGTCTGGTAACATTTTTGGAACACCTATGATGATAGATTCTCGGAGATTCTTTTGACGGTTATAGACACACCCAAATGTAACCTATTTCTAGATTGATTTAGATTAGGGGGTTATTGACTATTAGCCTAGGTTGTTGACTACTAGCCTTTCTCTATATACTGTATATTAGTTGGCGATCTCTCCTCTGTTAGGATATACTCTTGTTATTTAATGATAAATCAATGACAACACAACCTTTTTAATACAACTTTATTTCGTCACTTTACTTCAATCCCTTTCCAACAACGTCACAAATTAGAATCTTAGAGTCGCTCATCTTGTATTCTAGACACAGGTACACAATGAGCTTTTTGGTTTCGACATCCTTGTACTTCTGATCTGACGAATTCCATAATTCTTTGGAGGTCTTAGTTGCACCACAAATGTTTTACCATGAATCAACTAGTCCATTCAGCATGTTGTTCGACATAGAAAATCAGAATGCTTCCAAGCGTCCACTTATATTCACTGCTTATACATCCCCTTCTTCAACATTAATTTTGGATGAAACTATGTCATCAAGCGTGTAGCTTAGTTGGCAAAAAGGCATATCAACTTTTCTCAAATACACAAGGTACAAAGCTTGTTGCAAGGGATTAACAAATTCATGATGGTCTAAGGTGATTGCCTTTGCAATTTGTTAGACGCCATAACTTCATTTGAAGTCATCTCTAGGGGTGAGTATAGGCGGGTACCGCCCTTTTTGACAGGAACCGGAACCGACGGTTCTTGATATATTGGAACCGGAACCGGTTAGAGAGGTTCTTAAATTTTTGGAACCGGAACCGCCAGGAACCGGTTCCGGTTCCGGGTACCCGCTTCCTAAAATATTAAAATTTTGTTATTTAGAAATAAAAAATAAAACATTGCTAAAACACTAAATAAATAAGCAAAAATACAAATTATACAGAATAATGGTTACAAATATTGATTAACGATTACAAATCATAATAGACTAATAGAAAATGTTCAAAGTTTAACGATTACATACTATAATGGTAATTGTTCAAAGTTTAACGATTACATACTATAATGGTAATTGTTCAAAGTTTAACGATTACATACTATGAATCCAAGTGAACACACAATTTGAAAAAATACGAATCATTTTATATGAAGAATTTAGATGAAGAATGAAGATGACGACGTGCTTTTAAGATGTAAACCTAATATAAATTTGATATTAAAAAAGAATTATTATTTTTTTATTGAAAAATACCGGGTACCCGGTGGGTAACGGTTTCGAAAAATTGAGAACCGGAACCGGAACCATTCTCAATCGGTTCCGTATTTTAGGAACCGGAACCACTCATATCGGTTCCAAGGCGGTTCCGGTTCCGTAGCCGGGTACCCAGTTCCGCTGCTCACCCTTAGTCATCTCTATGGTAATAATGTAGCAGTAAAGATTTATCGACCTTTGCCGGTTCTTGTGGATGCTTAACAAAACAAATAGGGGGCGAAATTAACTTTACTTTATCGTTATTTTATCTATTAAATTACAAAATAAATGATATTTAATTAAATACAAAAAATAAAAGGTTTCTAAAATATCTAAAAAGTATGTTGATTGATTAATATTATTTGTTTTTATAAACTGATAATGTCTAAATTTGTTTAAATTGTCTATTTTATCAATTAGAAAATTATAATGTTAAATTTATAGATAAATTTATACAATTTCACATATGTATTTATCATCATTACGAAATTTACATCTAAATTATAAAATTAACATTAATTTAAATGAAAATATGTTATTAACGGTATTTAACACATTTAAATCTTATTAAAATACATCAATTGAGACAGGTGAGGGTTGATTTAGTAAGGATCGATTGAGAGAAATGGTCGATTAAGTTTAATCGATTGAGAAACGTCGTTATTGAGAGTTTGAAGAACAATAAGAAGCAAATAAGAGGTTAGTTTACCTCTTATCTGATAAGAGGTGAACAAGACATAACTGTCTTTGAAAAATTAGAAAGAAAAAAAAACAAACAGTCTGAATGACCCTGCCTCTTAACCAATCAAACATAAGAGGCTAATAAAAGGGTTTTTTTTTTTAAAAAAAAACAAGGTTGTAATATCTTTTTCAAAATAAAAATAAAAAAAAAGTATTTTCTAAAACAAATTATATATTTTATTTTGGTAAAATCTGTAATTAAAATAAGAAATAAAAGGATGGAAGAAGAGATATTATGTGCTTGTAATGCATAAAATGTGTTGTCATGGTGAGGGTTTCATGCAAAACGTGACGACGCACCTGCAACTCGTTTGCCACGTTTAATTCCACCTTCCGGAAGCCGTAAATTAACACGTCTACCCCTTGATGCTTGATGTTAATAATGATATTAATTACTTTTGAACTCCTTTTTTTTTATTACTTTCTAACTAGATGAACATGACAAGGGTCAAGAATCTTATCCAGTAAAAATGATAATAAGAATTGAGAGTTTGTTCAGTGGGGTCACCTTTAAGGTAGACTAAAGACCCGCAAAATCGTCTGATGTGTTTTTAACCTAATTACAACGTTTTCGAGGGAATTTTTTTGTGTTTTTGTTGATTTCGAATAACCTATAAAACTAATTACATGTGATTCAAAACGTGGATCTGAAAAATAGAGGTGAAAAAGATGATGAATTACATGGATCGTATGTTATGCACCATCATCCAATGTAAAAACCATACATTTTCATAGGGGTGGACATGATACAGTACCATGTTTTTTTTTTCAATACCATGCACCAACCGATTATAATTGGTACGCAAATATTTATATTGTGTATCAACCAACTCTACTTGGTACCAACTTTTTTCAGTTGGTACATGTTGGTATGGTTTTGTACCAAAAGTTGAAGTTACAATTACAAATTCGTTAACATAAGTTTAACTTGTTGTCTAAATAATTTAATACAAACCTAGAGTGGAGACGTGCGTTGAGAAGAGAAGGAAACTAGGGTTACTGGTTATTGAGTTAGAGACTTATGGTTGTTATAAGGCAGACGTTCACCCCTAACCAGTAAGTAAGTCACACAATAAGTCACTAAAGTCAGTAACAGAGTAAACAATAAAATGTTAATTAACAAATGATTAAATTATGCATTAATAATTAAAAATAATTTGTTTAATTGATTTTTTATTTAATAAATTATATATATATATATATATATATATATATGTCGGTACGGTACGGTATTACTAGGATAATTTTAACCACTTAAACAATCCAACTAAATATTTAAGCTATTTGTCATCATTATATGCATTGATGTTGATTCATAGGTATATTTTTTTTTATTAACCTGGATATCTAATCCGCTATACGAGCCGACTAATCTCAGTGCGACCACCTGCTTTGCAGATAGACCGGAGTCACCGCGTTTAAACCTTCGTGGCCACAAGGGGAATTTTATTCCTCCTTGAATTTGAACTTGGGACCTCCTGGTACTTTTGATCTTTGGAGTCAAGTTCAAATCAATCAAACACCACCCTTGTAGTTAATTTATAGATATTTTATATGTTAAATATGTAGTAATCCAATGTTTTAATTAAACCATGTTTTGCATAAACAAAACTTGAAATGGACAAGTGAATTAATCTTGGTCAACCATCACATAGAACAGAAGGCAAATCTACACCAACCATAGATGGTTGTTGCAATTTTGACATATTCTCAAAGTCAGAAGTCCCCATTTTTATATGGGTTGTGTTGTGACTTTGTGACCCATGTTCACACTTAAATGTTTACCAAGTTGGTTGGTTTTATGGCCCAAAACTATAAAGAAAAAGTTAACCCTCAAAGTTGGTGTTAGATGTGCATTAATAGATAAAGGTCAAACTTCAATACTATTTATTGGTATTCTATATATGTATACGGGGCAAATTGCATAAAAAAGTAACGTATTTTAACTTGATTTCTATTTTGGGAAACATACTTTCAAAACTTCTATTTTGGTACTTAAGATGTAAAGTTTTAAACATTTAAGTACATGGGTAACCGCTTAAAGCATTAACCGGTTACTATGCTGATGTCGCAAGTGATGGGATGAAATTGGGTTGAATAGCAAATAATACTGAGTTGGATACCACATCACTTGCCACATCAACATGGTAACTGGTTAATGCTTCAACCAATTACTCGGGTATTTAAGTGTTTAAAACTTTACATCTTAGGTACCAAAATAGAAGCTTTGAAAGTACATTACCCAAAATAAAAATCAAGTTAAAGTATTTTCATTACAATTTGCCTTATGCATATGCATATGTATGTATGTATGTATGTACTATGTATGTATGTATGTATGTATCTATCAATCCATCTATGTGAGTATGTATGTATGTATAGGGTTGGCAACTAGTAAGCTATGGGTAAGCTATCCATTATCTTATCCATATAAAACAACTCGTAACGAAACAAGTAATTATCCATCTCATAAAACTATTACTCGTACTCTGCCCTACACATTAAAATCGAGGGTAATGAAACAGGTAATGGATAAATAGTAAAACAAAATTTCAGTTTGAACGACACATAATATTGTTAAACCTCATACATACAAATAAACATGAGTTTATAAATTTTGATCATAGTATTTTAAAAACAATTCAAAAACTGTAAGACAACATTGTTTGTTGTATTTGTTTTTCCGGCCCCGTCTTAGTTTTCATTTAATCATCATGAACTTTTCTACTCGATAAATATAAAAAACAAATTAAATTACACATTAACATACGACATATATGATAACATTATAAAAAATATTAATATTGAACTTAATATAATTAAGTATGTATATATTAATTATACATATATATATATATATATATGGTTAGGTTTATGCAAGACCAACTTGTTTTCGTGAGACCCATGAAACCACAAAATAACACTGAAACCTCACAGGAAAACATTGTCAAGGTACGAAAAACATCGAAACTTCACAGCAAAAAACTATGAAGGTTTACCTTCACTGTGTTTTACTATGAAGGTTCAATGTTATGTATGTGGTCTTACGAAAACAAAATGCTCAATATTTGAGAAGTAAAGAAGTGGTCCTAGCATTTCATCTGGTCAACATTTGTGGCTTTGACCATGAAGCACCGGATAATTCCTCACATGGGTATGCGAAAAACAGAAGGGTAGTTTTGTAACTTTTTTCAAATAGGTGGCAAACAAGTTTATATATGAACCCATGTGATACACATATGAACAATATGTTCATATGTCAACTCGTTAATTAGTTCACATGTGAATCACATAGGTTCTTATGTGAATCGGTTAATTAGTTCATATGTGAATCGGTTAAAATAGTTCATATGTGAATTACACGAGTTTACATATGAACATATAGTTCATATGTGAATCACATAGGTTCATACATAAACTCATTTGCCGCCTATTTGTAAAAGTTACAAAACTATTTTCTCTAGTTTTCGCAAAACCGTAATTATTTAACAGTTAAAGCCGCAATTATTTGACCAGTGAAATCCGATCTTGACCATATGAAGGGCTAGGATCACTTCCTTACTTCTCAAATATGTATCACTTCTCAAAATAACATTTGATTATATATAATTGTGACGGGTAATAGATAATGGATAGTGAATCGTTTATCTACAGCCTACCCAATTAAATTTCAAGTTAACAGGTAATGAATAAGTGGGTGAAATTCTTTGTCCACTCTTATCCAACCAGTTGAAACATAACGGTTATAGGTTTACCCTTACCCGTTGTCAATCTCTTGCCAATTTCCCAATATGGTATTAATTATTTTTATTTTTATTTTTAATTTGCTCTCATTTTTAGACCTCATGTCAAATTCTATTAATTCATCCTTTTAGACAAATGGGTGTAATTGTTATCCATTAGTATTTTTCTTTGGGCCTCTCGTGTTTGGCCCATTATTATTCTAGCCCACCACTATAGCGGATATAGTCTCATCTTATAATCGTATCCAAATATTCCATGAATATTGTATTAAAGAGTAAATTACATATTCTTCTGTTTTTTTTTTCTATTAACCTGATTATCCAACTTGTTATGCGAATCAACTAATATCTGGACGACCACCTGCTTTCAGGGTCGGTCCTAAGATTTTTTATGCTCTATGCGAAAATAATAAAAGATGTCCCTAAGCCTATTTTTTTAAGCCAATGAAAAAACGAAACATGCGATCTTTTAAAGAGTTTAGAATCTATTCAAACTAAGTGTCTTATTCCCGTGTTGATTTTTATTAATTATAATTGAAAAAAATACAATGGGGGACATAAAAAGCAAAACTCTAAATACAAAATATAGAATGATAAAAGAATAAATCCTGGATTAAGATCGTTCTTACTTCTTTTCCAGTTTTTTTTTTCCAAATTGAAATTAGCAAAATAGAAACTTTATTTCAATATATGGGACTTAACATACAAGCAAAATTATCATTACTTTTTAACTAAAATAGTAAATTACATCTAAATTACTATCATATTAAGCAAAAAGTAAAACTCAAAAGTTATAGGTGTAACGACTAAAAGCTAAGGGCCTATTTATTAATGAAACTAACAACTTATTTGCTCAACTACGCATGATTGTTTCGTAGTGGCTTCATGATATAGAAATGACTTATCTAGTAAGCTTTTAGAGAGAGCTTTATATAGAAAGTAAAGTTTTTTTTTCCAAACATGTCTCTTCCAACTAAAAAAACGCTCATTGCATCTGCGAAAAGACTCTCTCAAAACAAAAAATTTTCCAACTTATACAAACAGATTACTTCATACAGACAACTTTATTCATATAAAACTTGATAAAAAAAACCAATCAAACGCCCCGTAAATCAAATGCGGTACCCGTAAATCAAATGCGGTAATGTCAAACCTCAAAGTAAACAAAAGTCAAAAGAACAATAATAAATTATAAAATTCATAATCTATGTTACTGTGTATTGCAAAGAACAACTGCCTAATATGTTGTTAATGTTGTGCAATGTACAGTATCACAATATGTTGTTAATGTTGTGCAATGTGCTCCAGCTATGTTGATACAGTGATATGCTCATGTGCATTGAAAATTTCAATTCTCAGATATTTCAATATGCAAAAGGAAGACTCATTATCAAAATGACAAAAGCCCCTTAGCCTTAGCCTAGTAGGTCGGTAACCCACACGACCATATGACCCATCTTTATAATAATCAGTTAGAAATTAAAAAAAATTGCAAAAAGATCTAAAGATTCATAAATCATAATATGACTCACCCAACAACTCGATAAGTTCAATCAACAGTAGAATCAGTCATTCGATATTTCCATCTTTGATTTCTTGAATCTAATTTCATGACCTTTAATCGGCTGGAAAGAGAACTCCATGCCTTGAAAATCGAAATAGTCGAACTTTGAAGAACAATAGAAATTAGATTGAGTTGTTGGAATGATAGCATTAACCGGTTCACGATGTGCATTAAATATTCATCACTACTAGGCCTTGGGCATGTTTTTATAGTTAAAACTCAGTTGTCCAATTCCCATATTATTAAACTTAAAACTAGTAATAGATGACAACTTGATGCTCCTTTAAGCTTTGATTCCCTGTGCGGCCGCACGGGCTGCACGTGGCCAGGGCCGGCCCTGCCTGCTTTACAGGTAGTCTGGAGTCACTGTATTTTAAATTCCATGGCCACAAAGGGATTTTTGTTCCTCTTTGGATTTGAACTTGGGACCTTCGGACACTTTTAACCTTTGGAGTCCAAGCTCAAACCAATCAGACACCACATTTGTAGTTTATTCTTGTGTTTTTTGGTTTTCTTAGGGTGCGTTTGGTTTGCGGGATTGTAATGGATTTGGGGGGATTTGGATTTGAAATCCATTCCAATCCTGTGTTTGGTTTGCCAAATTGAAGGGATTTGGAATCCAGGGATTTGATTAAAATCCCTTGTATGCGGGATTTGGAAATCCTTTGCAAAGGGGCAGGATTTCAAATCCAATCATTTCCTTCCCATCGCTTCCATTCGATTATTGCGTCTCCCTTTCTTCCTCCCGCTTCCTTTCCGTCGCTTCCCTTCCATCGCCGGTGCTTCCTCCCGCTTCCTTCCCGTCGCTTCCCTTCCATCGCTTCCCTTCCATTGCTTCCCTTCCATCGCCGGAGCTTCCTTCCCGTCCCTTGCGAAGCTGTGCCCTAAGGTCGTCTCGCCGGTGCTCCCTTCCCGTCCCTTGCGAAGCTGTGCCCTAAGGTCGTCTCGCCGGTGCTCCCTTCCTTTCCCCTCGCGAAGCTGCGCCCTGAACCACCTTGAGCCAAAACCCCTTGAGCCAAAACCCTTTCCTGTTCGCCGCCTTCTCGCATCACTCTCAGCAGGTAAATCATATAACACCTTTTGTAGATACTTAAATCTGAATAGGTATGAACATAGTAGTCATCCTTGTTTGATGAAAACTTTTCTCAAGTATATAGTTTTTGTTTAAGTGTGCTCTGTACATATGATGGTTTCATCGTCATTGCTATATACTTGCTTAAACTGATTCTTCAGATGCATGATCATAGGAATTTTGCTATTTCTAATCAACTTCTATATGTTGTTTTATGATTCTTGTTGATATATAGTTGAAGTTCATGGTATACACTATGATCATATTATGTCCAAATCCTGCAAACCAAAGACAAGAATGGATTTTAAATCCAATCCAAATCCCATGGAATCCAAATCCTTCCTGGGAATCCAAATCCCTCATAAACATTCTTGCAAACCAAACACACCCTTAGAGTAAACAAGTGAAATGAGAATGTTAGTCTAATACTAAGGCGAATAGCAATCATCGTTTTTCTTTCTTATACTTTAAAAATTATAGTTTAAGGGCGGTGTTTGTGATTGTTTGACTTGTTCCGGTGTGGCACCGGTAATAAGTATTTTTGAGTATTTGGATAAATAATTTATATCATTGTCAAACCGATAATAAAAATTTAAATTATTATAACTTATGATAAGTTAATAAATATTTTTATAAAAAAAATAAGTTATTTCAAACAAGCAATCTCAAACACCCCAACTATACTGGTTTATAAAAACACTTTGAGTTTATCTCTTTTTTCATATTTTTTGTATTTATTTTATTAAATAATTTTTGTTGCTGGATACTGTTCCCCCTTCCCCTTGATGAGTTCCACCTCCGGTAATGAAACAAACCTCGACATCATGAGCTCCATTCCAATCATCTTCTCCGATTAAGAACTAGACGGAGCACTTTTCCGGTCAACTTCTCCGACGAAGAACCATGAAATCAGCAAACACAACTCAAGTCGTAGTGGGATTTCTTCGATTTTATACATCCAGGGTTTGTGTTGGTCCCTGTAGATTTCTCCTATTTTCCAATCTATCTTGTTGTCGTGTTTGATTTGCATCAGTAAAGTAGTAGGAGAGTTAGAGAGGAGATGGTTTAGGGGAAGTAGGGGGATGGGTGGTGGAGCCGAAGGTGGTGGCCGGCGGCGGAGGGGAGGGTGGTTAGTCAAGGAGAAGGGTAATGGTTTTTTTATATATTATATACATATAAAGTTATCATCTTTTTACAAACTCAATAATTCATATAAAATTTATAAACTAGTTTTTATGTGTCGTCAACATGTTTGAAGGTGTTGTGTTTATAAAGTATTGTTTCATATATGGTTTCTGACATTTTTTAGGCTCTGGACGAGATATAAAAATGGGTCCTCGATAAGTATGATATTTTTTCAATATATTGTTTTTATTATCAGAAATAACATTGAATTTATCATATAAAACCGTTTTTTCCGAGTATTGCTGGACGCATAATCAATCAATACTCATTTCTAAATTAATATTATCTGCTAGAACATTTTTATGTAGTATCAGTAATTTGTTTCATCGTCAAAAACATCATATGATATATTTTTGGTACATAGAATGATAACATTTGGAGTTACAAAATCGATTATTTTGATTTCCAAGTGACACTATGTAAATCAAGGTAAATAAGTTGGTTTTCCATGTAAACTCATGTTAATGCTTTTTAACATCATTTTAAACTTAAATATTGTGTTTTCGAATTTGGGAAGATTAACACCATTTTAAACTTTTATATTATGTTTTCGAATTTGAGAAGATTAACTCCATTTTAAACTTTTATACTATATATTCGAATTTGAGAAGATTAACATCATTTTAAACCTTTATATTATGTTTTCGAATTTTAGAAGGAAAGAAATAATGAGAAAGGAAAAGAAAAATAAAAGGATAGAAGAAAAATAAAGTTTTTTATTTGTGTTTTTAATAGCGAAGAGGGATGAAGGAAAAATATTTAAATAAAAATAAATTTTGATATAATTTTTTTCCTATCCTTTTCTTTTCCTTAAAAAAATCTCGAGAACAACATATTTTTTTCCCCCATTACTTTCTTCTCTTTCCTACGTAAAAGAAGACTCAAGAATATAGAGTTAGGGTTAAAACAAACTTTTTCTGGAATCATCGATTATATAAATTAAAAATTCATGTTGGTGATAGTTTGAGATCTTATTCTTCTTTTAGAAATAGAATAATACATAAGATTTATACACTAAATATTAGATAATAAAGAACAACTATGAAAAAACAATTATAGTTTTATTATTCTAAATATACATATAAGTTGTACCGTCTTATATGGTTGGTAATTTTTTTTCAAAAGATGGTGGCTTTGTTAGATAATAACAAAAAAAATTCTATCATATTTTAATATAAAAAATAGAATTCACGCGAGAATGTAACAATCAAAAGAGTCGATGGGAGATAAATTATGGAGAATATATCAAAGTTTTCGAAGCAAGTAATTTTAGATTAAAAAACTTAGAAAAACATTAAATAATATTATATAATGAACAGTAAATTAACATCTTTATGTATTTTTTTCTCCAATATATTTAATTCATACATGTTTGGGTCTTTAATAGTTAATGTAGTACAAATATATTTTCTTGTTATATTAGATACTAATTTTTTATGTGTCTTCTATTTACTAATTTTTTTGAACTACTATTAATATATTAAAAAAACTAATTTTTATGGGCCTTGGGCATACGCCCGACCCGCCCTCCCCAAGGACAGCCCTGCATATATGAAATATTTAGGACTGTTTTTTCCACACATAAAATGGTCATGAATGTGTCACATATGAACTAACACTATATAAGCACTGTATTTTCACATGTTGTTCATATGTAAAACAACGTATGAAAACTGGTCTATAAGTTTGTACGATTTATTGGGTTTATAAATGGTTATTCGTGTGTATATGCGTGTATGTGTATCTGGTTATCACTCTCATAATCGGTTGAAGTGTTAGATACAAGGAAAGATAGATTTCATCTAGGAAATGATGACCTATAAGTATTAGGAGCTGGAATTCCCTATCTAAGTACAATATGTATATTATTGTACTTCGCAGAATACACTTGATCGCATATTGTATTTCTCAATGAACTTGTTAGATAAATTTAGCTCAGCACCAGCGCAACATCATTGAAATGATAAAATAAAAAAAATTTAATCTTTTGGAGTCACTGACATTGCTTATACTTTCTTGAAAAAATGGGATTAGTAATAGAAATTCAATACCTACTTACATGAAAACACAAAACAATCTCTTGGAATGTATCTGCTGATAATAAGTATATGTCTGACTTACGCAAAGGTTGTTCCCAAACTGGATAAAGGAATTACCATAGGAAACATATTGATTGTTTGGAAGTAAACTAAGCAAACCCTTGTAGCTATCTCCTCGACCATTCCAAGTATTACTCTACATGACTTCAAGAGTGTGGATGGTTAAGGACTATCATTACACATGTTACAACTAAAATATCTCGTAATTATCTACTTGTAACTCATTTCTATATAAAAGGCATGTGATTAATGAGAATTACATATTCCCTCTCTCTATTGTATTGTTATTATGTTTCGTTTGTTCTGTAACACCAGACCAATTTTTATATAAAATTTTGTTTTTCTTTTTTTTGCTGAAGATTTTTACAGGAGATGCTCAAAATTTCAAAATCGAACTCAAGTCGAGTGTTATCTAAAATCAAACCAAAAGATCACAACGTATTTCATATCATAGCAGTTTTTTGATGACGGGGCATACACATACTTGCTCAATAACTCAAAACATTCGTTCTCGTGAATATCTTAGGGTCATGCAAAAGTGCAAGCTTGTTTCTGACATTTTATGATGTAAAAAAGGGTCGTCAGTAAGCATGATTTTTTTTTCAATTACATTATTTTTTATCATAAAAAATAATATTGAATTCAGTAAATACTAATAATTCATATAAAACTATTTTTCGAATATTCTTAGACACAAAATCAATCAATGATTCTTTCTGAATCAAAACTATCTACCATATCATTTTTACATAGCACCATCAATCTGTTCTACCGTCAAAAATGATATACCATTAATATATATATATATATATATGCACACACTATATCATAATGCGTTTGACAAAAACTCTTAAAAACCATTTTTTATGCATGAAGTACTGTTTATTATGCATATTACTTAAAATTCAAGATTACAAGTGAATTGTGCATAAGTACAACTTATTAAAACTTCATGTTTGAATTCATGTAACTAATTTCAAATAAACATAATCAAATAGAGAATAAACATCTCATTTTAAATATAAAAAAACTAAAATATAATTAAGATAATTATTGAGTTTTAATAAAATACTTAATTATTATGTTTACAAAAAATTATATTATTAAACCAAAAATAAAAAAATGAATTAAAGAAATACGGAAAAAAATGAGAAATTTCAAATAGTTAGTCTGATACTAATATCAATATTTTTTTAATTTTTTATGATATCGTATTTATATTTTACTCAAAAATAAAAACATTATCGTTTTCTCAAAGCCACATAAAAATGTATTATAATATAGATTAAGACAAAAAAAAACTAAAATCGAGATTTATCTTGCTGCATTGTGCGAGCACCCTTCTAGTATATATATATATTTGGGGTCACAAACACTCACTATTCAGAGTAACCTTCTAAGATAAACAACACTGTAAAATGAACGACTAAATTAACTATCTATATATTTTCTTTTCTAATGTAATTAATTAATACATGTTTGCACGCGTAATATAATACTAAATTTCTTTTTGGTTCCTACTAAATACTAAAAAAATTGTCTCTTTTATTTACTATTTTTTTTTGAATTACTACTGCATACTAAAAAATTAGATCCCTATTACATAAAACTTCAATGGTCATGTTAGCTATTGTTTTCTACATTTCAACTAACAATACAAAGAGATTGAACTATATTGTTTGCAAGAATTGACATCACGTGAGACAATACTGTTTTCGTGAGATACGGTTTTTAAAGTTGAAACTTCATAGCAAAACACTGTGATGGTAACCTTCACAGTGTTTTTGCTATGAAGATTTTTTTTTTTTTTTTTTTACCTTCACCACATTTTATTGTGAAGTTTCAAATGTAAAAATCGTGTCTTACGTGTCTCAGGAAAACAGACTTGTCTCATGTGAACCCAATCCTTATTTACAATCTAATCAACACTTAAAATAACACACCATAAAGACGGACACGAACATTTATTTACACATGTTGATGGAATGCCTATGTCTACATGGCATTGCCCGATAGTCGATCAATGCACTATAACCAACAAATAAGGTTTCAAAAGTATATGGAATTATAACTTAACGTCAAGACTTTTACTTATATTTGAATGTCACATACTTCGACCGAAAAGGGTACGATGCCACCTTGTGGAGCACCTCAACATTCGTTATATCATATGTCACTCATGTATGATAATAACGTTCGTCTCTCTCTTGTTGACGTTAGCAATATACAATTTATGGAAGAACCTAAGAAACATGTTAAAAATGTGTGTTGTAGTTAATGAAGAAAAACATATGATTACTTCTATGTAAAGAACTTAAAGTACAATTTGTTTGTAATCATAAGTCAGTATGTATTCATGTGTTATTTTTCAAATGGACGAACTGCTGGATCAAATCCATCAGTAATCACACATGTTATTATTTTTCACTTTTAAAGATTCTTCATTATCAAATATTAATCACATGTGATTAAATTATAAATAGTACGAAGCTCTAATCACATGTAATTTAATTATTACTCAAAATCATTTCATATATTGTTGCGGTAAATGGTCAAATATGATTATTTATCATGAAGAAATCTAAAATAAAATGCTTTTGCTAATCATAAGTCAGTAATCACATGCGATTTCAAAAAATTCATGAAGATATAGTTCCAAAATTCATGGAGATATCGTTCCTAATATCTCACCCACCTTTGAAACAATTACAAAATTTGATTTTTTTGTTCCATTTTTTCCTTAAAAACAATTGTCTCCTGTGAAAACAAGCCAATCTGGCTTCTTATTTACAATTTTTGAGATTCCTAATATTAACCGAATGATGTGTGCGGCTTAAACGAGTTCTCACCTTCTAGTAAGCTTACTACATTCTCGTTTGATCATGCCCAATGTGTGTGTATATATATATATATATAAGAAGAGAGAGAGAGAGAGAGATGAAAGTTTAAATGAGAATAGTAAGTTAGTAAGCAAATAAGAGAAGACGAAAACGGTCAAATTATGTGTAATATCGCATGTGATTTTACATTAACGGTCAACGCAAAAGTGTGCGTGCGACATGGCCCGCGGCCTTAGATTGCGACCAAAGTCGTGTGAATCACATGTGACTTTACACATGATTTTAGTGTAAAATCACATGTGATTTAACCGTTTTCTTATTCACTTATTTGGTTATTGTTCTCGTATGAACTTGACTTTCTCTCTCTCGCTGTATATATATGAGTTCTAATACGAAGGCCAAATTTCATGAAAGGTTAGATTAGAAGTTTAAGGTAAGATTCATGTGAATCATTTAAAAGAATCTATTTGAAGATGCATATGTGAACTGATGTTATAGATTCTTCATATGGGTTCATATATGCATATTTAAATGTATTATTTCAATGATTCACATATGAATTTCTCTTATTACCTTCTCACAATATTTAACATTCATATTTGAACCTCCCACTATATATATATATATATATATATATATGAAACAATATTCTAAATTATAACATCTGTGAGATGTTTTCCTTCAAGCCCTAGGACAAGCGCCTCATGGTGGATCCAGGCAGTTAGCCATGCGACTTTAATCGCCCAATTTTCCACATTATTCACTGTGATCTGTCCCACTCAAGTGGCTCCGGAAGTCGGTTGCACGTTTTTGTCTATCATTCTTGTGAGACATATGTTTTCCCTCGTGTAGCCAAACTGGCCTAGATTTTTGGTGCATGGGTTTTTAATCTGGTAGCTGCTCATTTCCCTTTACATCGTAGACTTCAAAATAATCAGATATAAGAAACCCCCGATCTATCAAGAACTCTTTCATTTATCTATTGTAAAGGCTATAATCTCTCATTTGTATCATCATCAAAGTTATAGTAGATCGATTCTCGGCATCATCAAATTTGGAACATTTCACTCTTTCTTACGCTTTGTCCTTTCGAAAAAGATTTTGAAGTGTAAAACTGTCTAAAAATTTTGTGGTATCACATCTTAATCATTTCTTTTTTAAAATTACCAAAATAGACATAGGTTTGTAATTGGCACGTCTATAATTTACGGAGTGGTCAGAGTGAAAGGGAAAAAAAAAAGTTTTTGAATCAAATCCACAATTACAGGGATTAAATATGTAAATTTGAAAAAAAAAAACATTCACAATTTTACTAACCTATTAATTAATTTACATATTTTATATATTTTTTCATACTTTGACACCTTCATAAGTCATAAACCTACCGATTACACTCTTATAACTATTTTCGTAATTTTAAGGGGCGTTCGAAATTGCTTATTTGAAACAATTTATGTTTTTCCTGTAAAAGTTTTTATCAACTTATTATAAATGAGAATGATTTAACTTCTTCAAAAACTCCTTATTACCGGTTTGGCACCGATATAAATTATTTATCCAAACACTCAAAAGTGTTTATTATCGATGTCATACTGGAATAAGTCAATAAATTATTTTTATAAGACCAAAAAAATTCAGCAATTACCAAACACCCTTAAAGAGAAAAAAAGGAAATTCAGGGGTTGTTTGGTAATTACTGAATGTTTTGGTGTAGAATGATTAAATTATACTTGTTTGGTAATTGTGTACAATAAAATTAGAGCTCTTAATGGTTAAGAAAGATCCAGTATACAAAATTATTTAGATGATTTTAAAACCATTAAAAAATATATATTTTTTACCAAACAAGATTCACCTTTTAAAAATTTAAAGATTGTTTTCTAACATAACTATTAAGAGTAAACAAACAAACCTGAGGTATTTTAATTGATTTCCTTTGGAAATCCTCCAGCAAAAAGGCTATTAAGATTGACAGTCGGTGAAAATGGGAAGTCGTAGATATATAGGGGGAAGGCAGGCAGGCAAAAGGAAACATTCGCCGTCGTCCCTCCCATACATGCATTTAATTCACTCCATCATTACCATAATACTCATACTCCTCCTCTCTCTCAAATCCAAAATTCAAATTCCATCGTTTCTGTTTCTGTTTCTGTTTCTTTTTATCAGTAGTATAAATTATCGGATCATATTCTTTCCACCTAGCTAAGCTTCATCAATGGCGAACCATGTTGTTTCCAGAGCTTTAGACCCCAAAGCTTCTCCATACCATAAGATCTCGGTCTCCGATCATCTTTATGTTGTCGACATCCCACAATCTTATCCATGTTATCAGCTGATCACTCCTCCTCCTCCTCCGTTGCAGTTCGAGATTCTGCAACCCTTTATTGCCATTTCACCTTACGTCTACGATGTTCATCTCCAACCATCGCCACGTAAGTCAGTACCACCACCGTCGCCGGTTTCGGGGAAGAAAAAGAGTATCGTTCTAACCCCAGTTCCGTCGGGTCCTCGGATCCCCAAAGCTCGGGTCCCTCGTCACTTCCGCCGAGTTAACAAGGTGGTGCGTGTGGAGAACTGCCGTGGAGCTCGTCAAGAACAGAAATGGCGGCCAAAGACTTGTGTAGGAGACAAAGAAACAGGAAATGATGTCAAGAAACAAGTAGGGTGTTTTGAAGGAAGAAGACGATGGAAGAACAGAAGTGGAGAGTATCAACAAGTTTTACCACTTGAAGCAAAATCAACTTCTGTGATGATTAAAAACATTCCAAATAAATACACGTAAATCTGTCGATCTGTCATTTATGGCGACTATCTCTTCATTTGTTAACCTCCTTTCATCTCTCTCTCTCTCTCTAACTCATGAGAGAGAAGATGAACAGTTGCATTTAATACATGGGGTTTTCTTAAAATGGGAAGCATAAATGTGGAACCAGTCGGTAAAAGTTTCATGTTTTTTGCAGGAGAAAGCTGTTGATCCAAACATTGGATAATCATTGCAAGGTTGAGAACGAGAAGATCAAGAATGATGAGACAAAGAACCTTGTTTCTGCTTATGATTTTCTTTATCTACCCATTGATTTCAAGTAAGTTTACCTCTCAACCCTCATTTTACTGTGTGTTCTTGGTGTGTACATATATGATTAATACCAACATTTTATTTACAGTCATCGGGTGAACGCTGGTTTCGCATTTGTCAACTTCACCAATCCAAATGCTGCAGTGAGATTTCGAGATGCTTTTCATGGCAAAAGTTGGAACTTGTTTGACAGTCCAAAGATCGCTGAGATTTCAGGAGCCAGAATTCAGGTACATATTTTTTAAACCAAGTTATTAACGAACTCAGATCATTATTTCTTCTTGCACCATTAGTGTTTCTTTATTGGTGATTTTTAGGGCAGAGAAGCTCTAGTGAACAACTGCAAGATAATGGATTTCACTTACGGGTCTGAAGAAGACATGCCAGTCTGTTTTGATCCGGCAAGGGATGGGTCGGGTCGGGTTCATTCCAAGATGTATACAGTGGGAAAGTTTGTTCAATGGGGTAAGATAAAATCTGGGAAGTAGTAGCCAATATGCATTTGTAACAATCTAGGGTTTTAGGCAAGTGTAAAAGACCCTTTTAACCATTAGGGTTTAATGGGGTCTCATCATCATCTTATTTTCAAGAATTAGGGTTTTAGCTTGAAGGGTTGTAACCAGTATGTAGGGGTGGAGCTAGCCACCTGAGCCAAGATTGGGTTTTGTCCATGGCAGGGTGGTTGGCTCCACCTGGTTTGTGGTTGTGATCTGTTTGTTGTTTAATAATAAAAAAGATTTGAGACTAGAATGATGTTAGTGATGCTTTCAACTGAGAGTGCCTTGTTCTTGTTGCTTGTTGCTGTTTTGGTGCAATTGTTGGCTTTTTGTGTGTTTTATGCATGTAAGTTGACTTATGTCCAGTGTTTGACTTGTTGACTAGATTAGCACATGACATCCTTCAGACCACTGGTTCTTCATTTGTTGCTCAGATTCTTCCATAAAGATGGAGGTTCCAAAGTCTACATCCATTTTGGTTGAAACCATATAAAGCATAAGAGTTGCTTTTGGGTTTTAGCAGAGGATATGAATGGTACTGAGTTTAGAACAACAAGACAAGTATAAGGATCTCCAAAGCATAATCAAGACAAAAACTTGCAGCAAATGATAAAACAAGGTCAAAAAGTTGAGTTGCATTCTGTTGCCAATTCTTTGTTTTTAGGATTATAGGATCATATCAACAACACACTTATGATATGTGATAATACTTGTGAGAGGGCTTAGTGATGTAAGAGCATCTTCAATGGAGGTTAATGGAAGCCATTACATGCATTGTGAAGGGAAGTTAATGGAATAGAGGTTATTGGCCATTGTATGCATAATGAAAGTCAATGGGACCCACTAATTTATTTTTTCTTTTATAATTAAATTTGTAAGGATTTAATTATGATATTATATATATATATATATATATATATATACTATAATATAGTATTTATTAATCAATAAATTAATTTTTATTTTTGTTTTTCTTAATTTATAAAAACAACATAATTAATAAAACAT
>NC_037539.1:37670086-37677447 GCF_001531365.2 Cynara cardunculus var. scolymus
GTTGGCCTTGCGCATGGACTCCATGAAAGGAGGGTAGAAATCAGATTGATTGCTTCTGGGCTTGCAGATGGTAACAATGAAGAAAGATCCACACCAGGAAACTCTGGAAACCGATAATTGAACAAACTCCATGTGGTGTCTGTTGGGCTGCCGATCACGCTGCAAATCTTGTGTATTACGTCTGTTGTAGAAGAACCTTGAAATAGTGGTCGGAGGGTAAATAATTCGACCATGATTGCACCCATTGCCCACATATCAACTGAAGAATCATGTTCSAKTGCATGGAGAAGAACCTCAGGGGCACGATACCTGCGTGTTGAAACATAATGGGTGTATGGAGGTTCGCCATTGATCTCACGAGCTTGACCAAGATCCGCAATCTTGATTACATCCTTGGAAACAAGAAGGTTTTCTGGTTTAAGGTCGCGATGAAAGTAGCCACCCGTGCCATGCATGTACGCAAGACCTTGAAAGATTTGGAAACACAAGTTTCTGATCTCGGTTTCAGAATAGGGATCTGTTCTGTGTCTCATACGATCGAAGAGAGTGCATTCCATGTATTCAAACACCAAGAACAATATGTTCTTTTGTACGATAACTTCTTTGAGCTTCACAATGTTAGGATGATTCTTCATCTTGCATAGCGACTTGACTTCTCTCAGATTCATGCATTCTTTACTCGAATGATACTTTCTGTTGATCATCTTCTTGACTGCAACCAGTTCGTCATTCTCCGTATTTAATGCTTTATAGACAACCCCATATGATCCACGCCCAATTTCTTTGATTCTTTGATATTTTTCCATTGTTTATGGTCCTTTTTCTCGATAAACACACACAAACGTAGAAGAAGAAGAAAAATAGATTTGGTAGACAAATACAGAGCACCACCAGATCACCTTAAACCCTAGTGATGCTTCACAGATTTAGGCAAAGGGGATGAAGAACGGCCATAGAAATAGAAGAAAGTATTGGGAACTGTTGTTTATATTCACTACTTGAGAAGATTTTAGATATGGAATGTTTTAGGTTTTAAGAATTGTATTTTCCTTAGGATTATTTGTACTTTCCTTTTATGAGAAGATTGATATATATCCAATGCTGTTGTCCTAGATATTTCATAAACGGATCAAGATCATAAATAAGGAAACAAAACTTTCCATAATTAAGCATAAGGATGGTCCAAATGTGCAATCAACAAAATAACATTCATTAATCAAGTGAAAAGATAAGCGTGAAAAACCTGAAATCGTAACCGACGAGATCCACAAAATCGGTGATAAAGGTGTTTTTGGAGATCAGAAGTTATGATGCTTTCATCTGACCTGCCTTCACTCGTCACGGATTCTGTCAACGGAGAATGTTAAAAGACAGTCAAAAACATGTTCATACCGACTCCAAATCGGAAATTGCTTGAGTAATTTAATTCGTCGGAAATTAAACGAACTCTTGAATTGTGAACTGTAATAGAAGATGATACCGAGTTCGAAGGTACTGTTTTGGTTGAAACCTTCTGGTGAAGAGTATGACTGCTCCCCATTTTCCGGTGAACGGAGGAGAAGAATCAAGCGATGTTGTTGGCGGGAAAGGGGGTAGCCTGTGATTTGTTTAATGAATAAATAAAAGAGTGAATTTGGACTTGGTCCATGTGATTTAATTTTTTTTAATAAAGTTATACAGTGGATTTGGTGACTGTATCAGGGTTGGGTTTACGCGAGACTAATGGTTTTTCGTAAGATTCGTTTGACCAATTTATGTTCATTGATCCATCTTATAAGTTAATGATCTAATGGTCTAAAATTGTATGGTGACATTTTTGTGATTATTGAGAAGTCTCGTGGCAATTTTGTGATTATGAATGTTCAGATTGTAAATCTAATCCAAATATTGAAAATTGGTCTTACGGGTCTCACGAAAAACTCTTGGTCTCACATGATCCCAAGTCATAGTAGAAAACTAACGAATTTGTTAACTTCGTTAAATTAAGAGTTATTTTAGACTTTTGCCTATTTTTTTGTTTTTTCTATAAAAATAAAATAAAAACAATACTTTTATACGCACAAACCATAAACTCATTGAATTTTTTAAATCTAACTATAGTATACATCTCAGGTTCAGAATGTTCCAGATTAGAAAAAGAAATATGACATGCATAGATACCTGTCATGTTTATTATGGTTCAATATTTATGTTTAGAAATTTATGTCAGATAAATTTTGTAATGCAACTCGGTATGAATCGAGTTAGCATTTAAGTTAATAAATAAACAAAAACCTGTGATTGTCATTTGAATC
Organism: Cynara cardunculus var. scolymus; assembly: GCF_001531365.2. Lineage (NCBI taxonomy): Eukaryota > Viridiplantae > Streptophyta > Magnoliopsida > Asterales > Asteraceae > Cynara > Cynara cardunculus. The sequence goes on from NC_037539.1 coordinate 37,672,381, forward strand.
TAAAAAATAAATAATGGTTCATTAAAATGGTATTTCTTCTATTGGTTTGTGTACTGATTTGTTAATACACAGAAAAAGAATAGATATATTTCTTTTGTTTTATGACTATAAGAACTTATTCCATAAAAAAAAAACGTTCATAAATTTAATCGTTCAAAATAAGAAAGTTCGTTGATTATAGTAAAATCATTGATTTATTTATTCAATTTAAGTAAGTTCAATTTCAAAAAGTTCAAAATTTTATTTGTTGTAATAAGAACTTTTTCATATTCTTTTCATTTTGTCATTTTAAACATTTCTATTGTTTTATTTGGGGGTGAGCATAGGCGGGAACCGGAACCGGAACAGGTTAAAGCGGTTCTTGAATTTTTGGAATCGGAACCGTCGGGAATCGGTTCCGGTTACATGCTTCCTAAAATATTAAAATTTTGTTATTTAAAAATAAAACATTGCAAAAACACTAAATAAATAAACAATGATACAAATTATACGGAATAATGGTTACAAATATTGTTTAACGATTACAAACCATAATAGACTAATAGTAAATGTTGAAAGTTTAACGATTACATACTATAATTGTAAGGGTTCAAAGTTTAACGATTACATACTACGAATCCAATTAAACACACAATTTGAAAAATTCGAATCATTTTATCTTAAATTCTGAATCTAGAGTTTTAAGTTCTTGATCTAATTTAAATTTAGAATTAATAAAATTAATTATTATTTACCGGGTACTCGCCGGTTTCGGTTCAGGGTACCCGGAACTGGTCCCCGTGGGCAACAGTTCCGAAAAATTGAGAATCGGAACCGGAACCATTCTCAATCGGTTCCGTATTTTAGGAACCGGAACCACTCATATCGGTTTCGGTTCCGGAACCGACAGTTCCAGTTCCGCAAGTGGGTACCCGGTCAGGGGCGGAACACGAGACTTATAACCGAGGGGGCCAAAACTAATCTTTTTTTATAAATATGTCATGTAAATATGTAGTGTTATATATGGATTTTTTAACCAAAATTTGTATATTAAAAAATAGGGTAAAGGCGACCAAGATAATATTCCAAAGTAAACACTCTTAGAATCATAGCTTCCTTGTGTTTTACGTACGTAATATATATAATCTGAAATTTTCATGGCGTCCCATCATTCTACTACAAAAAAATTGGTTTTATATGACATCATACATTATAGATCTTAGTTTTATAGGACCAAAATAAAAGATTTATATCTAAAACCATTACAATAGGTTTATAGAACGTTTTTAAGCATTTTAACAAGTTTTTTAGGACGCTTTAAGATAAAGTGTCATATTAGCTATTTTATCGGACACCTTTTAGAAATATCTTATAAACCCATTTTTTATAGAACATTTGTGTTTATAAAACATCTTTTTCAAATAGTATCATATAAAATAGTTAATACTACACTTTATTATCAAAACCGTCATAAAAAACATGTTACAATGCATAAAAACGTCATATGAACTTATTGTAACATTTTTAGATATGACATTTTTTGGTTTAGTCCTGTAAACTTAAGACCTATAATATATATTTTAGGACGCTTCTACATTTTAGGTGTCCTATAAAATTAATTTAGTTATAGTGATTATAATAAAAATTGATGTATTGTTTTGATATTCTTAAATTGAATTTTCCTTGAAAGTGATTTGTTCGTTTACTAAAATAAGTTACACTATTTTAATTTTGTCTTCTGATCGAGCTCAATAACATATTTTATGGAATTTGATCTCAATCCGTTAATACATACTCTTCTAACCCATGAATTAATACGTTTTTAAAATAAAATGTCTTATTAATCAACACGTTTTTAAAATAAAGTGTCCTATTATATGAAACTTTTGAGAATTGTTTTGTAAAACCGTCTATTTATAGGACATTTGTGTTTATATAACATATTTTCAAATAACGTTCTATAAAATAGTTAATACTACACTTTATAAAATGCATAAAACGCCTAAAAATGCCTAAAATGCAAAAAAGACATCCTATAAACCTATTGCAACAGTTTTAGATAGAACGTTTTTTTGTTTGATCCTATAATTATTGTAAGTCCTATAAAGTATTTTTCTAGAACGTTTCTATATTTTAGGATAACTCTTGATCTTTTATATTGGTTGTTTGGATAGGTGTGAAAAACCCATTTTGAAAAAGAAAAAAAAAACTTGGGTTCTCATTTTTAAATATCAAAAGTGAAGGGGCCAAATTTCTAATTTTTATAAAACTTGTAGTAGTATGCACAATATTATATTAAGACATCAAAATAGGAGGGGGGGCATGGCCCCCATAGCCCCTTAGGGGATCTGCCACTGTACCCGGTTCTGCTCCTCACCTTTAGAGCATTTCCAATGGAGGTTAATGGGAGTCATTACATGCATCATGCATTGTGAAGGGAGGTTAATGGCCATTGTACGCATCATGGGGAGGTCAATGGGACCCACTAATTAATTTTTTTGTTATAATTAAATTTGTAAGGATTTAATTATGATATTATATATATATATATATATATACTATAATATGATATTTATTAATCAATAAATTAATTTTTATTTTTGTTTTTCTTAATTTATAAAAACAACATAATTAATAAAACATTACATTAATTTAAATTATTTGGTGTTTAAGCATTTCATTTTCTAGCTTTGGTACTTTTTAACTGATGTATTTTAGTCTCGTATTTTTTATTAAATGTATTTTAATTTCGTTTCATTTTCATTTTAATGTATTATTCCTTGTTTTTAGTAGATTTTTAAATTTGTTGGTAAAATTATATTTATATATATATATATAAGATGTGGAAATCCATTAAACTCATTGGAGTGTTATGGAGTGTGGGTATAAAATAATAGAGTTGTATGGTGAGTGGAATGCTGATGTGGCAGTCCATGACACTCTGGTAGAGTGTCATCCATTGGAGATGCCCTAAGGACGACTTGGCCTGTAACCAAGATCGCATCAAAAATCGTCCACATCTCTAATTTAGTATCATATGTGTATCATATATGATGAAATAATAATACAACATGTGATTGTCTATAGTAAAAATGTGTTCTTGCGTTCTCGTAAAATGACGGTGTTCTCGTAATCTCGTTGAACTTTTCCTTGGGTTCACGTGAGACTATTTTTTACCTTTTAAACTTCATAACAGAACACTGTAAAAGTAAAAAGAATTTGAACTTTCACAACACAATACACTTTGAAGGCTACTTTACTTGGAACTTTTATTCTTTTGAAAGATAAATTTCAAAATTCACTTTTGAAAGATAAATTTCATCACATTATACATGGTATAGGTACACAATTATCATCGATAAACTATCTAATTTATGTTTATTGATCAACTTAATAAGCCAATGATTTAATGGTCTAAAGTTGCACGGTGGTAATTTTGTGATCATTGAGAAGTCTCGTGGCAATTTTATGATTATGAATGTTCAGATTATAAATCTAATCCAAGAGTTGAGAATTGGTCTTACGGGTCTCACGAAAAACATATGGTTTCACATGATCCCAAGTCTATATATATATATATATATATATATATGAGTGATCAAATAAAAACCGCCCTCATTTGTGTAAACCGTGCAAACCACCTTCATCCGTCGATTTCATTGTTTAATCTTATGAAATTTTTTCATGAAATTGTTTAATCTTGTGAAATTGTTTCATATAATATTTTTTTAATGAAATTGTTTCATATACTACTTAATGAAATTTTAATGAAACTGTTTCATGTATTTCTCTAAAATTAAAATAATGAAGATGATAATATTCATGATTAACATTCTACAATAAAAATAATTAATTAACCTCTCATAATTACAAAAAAATGAACAATATGAAAAATTATGATTGGTGGAATGAGGTTTTTACGGTTTTTACAAATTGAGTGGTTTTCATTTGATCGATCCCCTATATATATATATATATATATATATATATAGAGAGAGAGAGAGAGAGAGAGACATCTTCAAATACAACCAACCTAAGAGTACAACTGTTACAACCGATGGTATTTGGGTCTTTTTACGAAATCCGTGTTGTTAATTTAGATTTTTCTTAACGAATATTAATTTCTTAAATATCTTATTTGATTACTATATGTAACCCGACTTCGTATTTTTTTTACAAATAATTCAAATTTTTCTTAAAAATTATTAATTTCTTAATAAATGTACCATTCATAACTATTCATAATTCGGGGTACCATATGTAACCATGAATAAAAAATTCATAACTAAATATAAGAACAATTCATAACCATATATAACCATTAATAAAATTTATAACCACTTAAAAATATGTATCGGAAATACCTTCATTTAGAAATACCAGCCCGACTTCTTCACCTAAAGAGATGTGAATATCTTCAACGGAAGTCACATTTCTAATCGCACTCATTGAATAAGATTGCGTTGTTAACGAACCGGACTGCAAACATCGAGAAGTCCAAAGTTAAAAAACGGTCAACGAGGGCGAGGTCAAACACGGTACAGTACGGATCGCCCCGGGGGCGAGGTCAAACATGGTCAACGAGGTGAACAGTAATCTCGACTTTTGATATATTTTTTTAAAGACTTTTAAGGGGGATCGCCCCTATTGTTGGGCGATCCGGATGGTTATTTTGACAAAACCTCTAAAATGTGGTTATTTTGTGGCAAATGGTTGTGTAAACTGGTTATTTTTATAAATAACCCACAATTTTAATAGAAAGAGTGTCATTAGTTATTTTATAGGATATTATTAAAAAAAATTAATAGGACACTTGTTTTTATAAGACACTTTTTTCAAACAGGGTCATATGAAATGACTAATACGATGTTTTGTATTAAAAGTATCCTGAAAATTTGTTAAGACGTTCAAAAGCGTCATATAAACTTATTAGAACGCTTATAGATATGATTTTTTTATTTTTGTTCCTATAAATGAGTCTATTATGACGCTTTGAAATTTATCACATCCTATAAACCTAATTTTAACATATTGTAATTAAATTAAATATTCTATTAAAATTATTTAAACAGCTTTATTATACATGAA
>NC_037539.1:37678068-37680595 GCF_001531365.2 Cynara cardunculus var. scolymus
ATGTAACAATAAATTAGTAACATATTATGATAAACCAATAAAAAAATGAAAACTCCATTATTTATTATTTCCATCGATTTTTTTTTTTAATATTTAAATGACGATTATAATAGAAATTAATAGCTAATTATCTTTTAAATTTAAATGACAATGGCAACGAATACATGTAATTAAGGATGCTTATAGGTTGGATTGATCGGGTTGAAGATATTTTAATAATTCAACTCAATGCTTGCAGTTTAAAAAATCTTAACTCAATTCAACACAAACGAAAGTATCAACTCGACCAAGTACAACTCAACTCAAACCGTACGTGTTGGTCGAGTTGATACTTTAGAATATTAAAATATTTTTCTAACCTTGAACATGTTATTTCTCTACTTATAATTTCTTTTTCATCATCAACCATTTGATACAACTTATCCATATTTCTTATGTATATCATATTCAGTTAATTTTCTCAATTTACGTATATATGTTTACAGTTACTGAACATATATACGAATGAGTTATATAGAGATGTGAATTGATTGAAAAGATGTATATATGAATAGCGTACGTGATAGTGTAATTGTATAGTGTATATATTAATAGAAATTCAACAATCGTATTAAATCCAATAAATAAATAGATATCGGGTTCATCAGTTTGGGTTGGTTCAAATAATAGTAACCCAATACCTACGGTTTGAAAATTTTACAACTCGGTTAAACATCAGGTTGCTTCGGATTGAGTTATTTCGCGTTGGGTTGGGTTGGTCGGGTTTTTGAACACCCTACATGTAATTGTCATTTAGATATGAAAAATAAATAATGATTGATAATTATTTATTTTTTGTTTTATTATTTTATTGTATTTTGTTATTAATTTTATTGACAAAATAAAAGAGAATATTTATTTCGTTTTATAAATCAAAAGATTTGTTTTTGCAAAATAATATACGAATTACTTAAAATATAAAAGTTTCTTAATTTGTTTTAATTTTTTTAATAAATTTAAATATTTATTTGTCGAATTTAGACTATTTGGTAAAGAGAATATTAATTAAAATAGTATCTTTGACCGTATATTTTTATTTATTAGCCATTTTTCTTTTTTAAAATAACAAAAATAAGAATAGGTTTGTAATTTATATAGAGGCCAAAATGTAAGAAAAGAAATAAATTTTTTGAATCAGGTCTATAATTGCAAGGATCAAATATGTAAATTTAGAAAAACAAAACCTATGACTACTTTCGTTATTTTAAAAGAAAAATAACTAAGAGATAAAATTTACCGTGAAAAATGATGATTTTATTAATTTTCTTTAGTAAATTCAGAAAAATTATTTATTTATTTGTCTAAAAACCCTACGAAATTGAAATGAAAATAGGTTAGGTTTTAGGCTTTTCGTTCAAGAGGTTAGATTACTGCATTGTTGGTCTTGAAAAAGGAAACCATAGTGATTACATGACGTCACCACCAATATATATATATATATATATATATATGGAGAGAGAGAGACGGGCAGGGTATATTTTAAATCTAACCTTGTTAATTTGTACAATCAATATAATCTAATTAATTAATAAAATTATAAAAATGATGAGAGTTTATTTATTATGATTTGAATATTTATGGAAGATTACTAGAATTCATTAATTATGATCAATACTTTATATTATGAAACAATCAAAACTTTTATGAAATCACATATTCATCAAATTAAATAGACGGTTAAGATTGAGTTGTATTGGTTGTATAAATATAAAAAGTTGCATAATAAATCACCTATATATATATATATACACGCAATAATATATGATTGCGACCCTTTGGCTATCTTCATTCAATCCCAATTTTCGAACCCCACAATCTACAACTTATTTGAAATCCCATTTAGGATCGACCCGGAACTAGTCCACACCATTAATACATGGTCGGATCTGTTTCAATGATTTTAATAATTGTTATTAGTTTTAAGAGTGAAAATACGGTTTTAACTGGATCAGATTAAGCTCGACTAATAAAAAAGTTATTAAGCTTCGTCTCAAAGACTAAGAAGAATTTTTATCCAACTCAAGTTCGGTTGAACTCGATCGAGTTTAAGATATTTATTTTTGAATATTTGTCATCTGATGTTTGTAGGTCATCAGATCTAACCAATCGATCTAAACAAATAGTAATGATATACGAATCGACCTTTTCCCTGGCCGTTTTCCGACCATTAAATTTTAATACCAACAACGTAATTACGGGTGTTAAAATTATCCCAACCTTAAAAATGGTTTCGTCCTCAAAATCTAGTTTCTAAGGGGCTGTTTGTTTCCCTCTTAATGGTGACATTAAGAGGGAGCCTCTTAATCGGTCAGAGGTTTGGAGTGTTTGGCACAAAATATGAAACCTCTTAATGGTTACATATACCTCTTAACCATTTTGTGTCAAACCCTTCACTCAACCATTCAGATCTAAACTTTTCCAGATTTGCCCTCTCTACACAGCATTCCTTCACATCGCCTCCCACCCCCCACGATCGCCATCTCCGGTC
>NC_037539.1:37680925-37688425 GCF_001531365.2 Cynara cardunculus var. scolymus
TCAAAATTAAACCCTAAAAAGAAATCGAGTGTACCTGTCGATCTCCTCACAAGACTTCTGGGGTCGTCAAGTGTACAGTATACAGAACTTTGAAATTTGTTCCTCCGGCGAAGGATTGGACGACTGCGACGGCGGTCATGGCGACTTTTATCGTCTCCGGTTTGATGGCGTGGGAAATGGTGTCGTCTTTTGTTAACCATGGCAGTTCTTCTTCAAATGGGGTATTAAATGATTCTAGGGTTGGATTAATGGAAGCCATTGAAGGGAGTTTGAATCAGAACCCATGTTTTTTTTCCAGAGTTTTTAAGTATGAAAAAGATGATTTTGAAGATCAAGAAGAAGAAGGTGTTCATGAGGCTTCCCATGATTTGGAAGAAGTTGAATCGAATACGAATAATGGGTTTTTGTTAGATGAGGGTTAAAATGGTAATTTATTGTCATTCAGAGAATAGTTACCAAACAACATTATTTTATTCAGCACTTAACCATTCTGACCTCTTAACTATTCTGCACTAAATCATTCAGCAACTGCCAAACAGCCCCTAAAACTCTTCTTGGTTCCTGCAACTCAAGGCCCTACTGAGTCCCGAAATGCTTTCAACAAAGACATATTCTTCTGATCATTAATGGCATTGACATAATTACGATTTACGATCCAACTATCACCGGTTCCATGACACGAGCAACCGTTTCCACTCACTCACTCCTAATACAAAGAAAAGAATATTACACCCTCTTTCTTTCGTAAGACGCTCTTACAATCATTGCGCCAAAATGGTGCAGAGGAGAGAGAACAGATTTCAATGATGATTAGGTTTCCCACACCTCTCAAGTTGCACACTGAAAATCTTAAAATAACGTCGACCAATACGAGATCTCAACATTGAATCATCCCCATGACTAATAGGGAGATATTGACCCACTTGGCGACACTAGGGCACAAAGCGTACTCCTGAGTCCCGCGTTGTAGGGCAGCATTTCCACGATCAATGCCTTAATGCTTGTCGATTCTTTTAATGATGCTTATTTGCCATAATCCTTACATTCCAGAGTTAAACCTTTTGACAAAGGCCAAAGTCAATCGTCACACCCCCAGTTCTCAAGGTTTACATTCTCAAAAGTGGTATGATTTCAACACATTTATCTTTCAGTAAACACAACAAAGGAAGACTTTCAGATAAATCCTCAAAAGGCGTCGAACTTCAACTTGTGAATGAAATAGTTATTGCAGCCAACTCTACAAAAGCATTAATCATCTGCTTCCGGAAGATTTTGAAGAATTTCTTCGCAACCCCCTTTTTTTATTTTTTAACGAGTTTGAAGACTTCAATTCTTGTTGAAAGCAGTAATCCATAAGTTTCACAACCTACGAGGGTTTTTGTTGATAGTTCTTTAGACCAACACCCTGTGGCAATGATCTAACCGACTTCATTGCTAAATCAACTCTTTTTGCAATCTCAAACTGATACTCCACAAGGAATAACTTCACTTCAACTAGAAATCAATTGTACGTATTTCTACCTAGTTGGCCTAACCTGGCCCTATGTCGATTTGCTGAAAATTCAACCCAAATTATTGACACATCTTCGTGTCAAATAGGCGTTACGGAACCTTTCATCACAAAGGCACTCCCTGATTCTTAGAGGCAAAAAAATTTGATAACTCCATAAAATTCCGAGTCTAAACTCTAACCAAGAAGAATACCTTTTGAACTTTGTAATACTCCTGCCATTTTCCAAAGGTGTATGATGTCCACTTTTCGAGTCAAACAATCCCTAAGGGACTGTTTGGCAGTTGCTGAATGATTTGATGCAGAATGATTAAGAGACTCTCATGATATAATAAAAAAATGAAATATAATTGTTTACAATGAAATTATGGTGCTTAATGGTTAAGGGAGACCAATGATACAAAACTATTAAAAGGGTTTTAGGATCATTAAGAAACATACTTTTTTTTTATCAAACAAGATTCATCTCTTAATGATTTAAAGGTTGCCTCTTATTGGAATTATTAAGAGATAAATAAACAACCTCTTAATTGGTTGAACTGATCTTGATTTTTGAGCCGAGTCATATATTTAAAGTCAGTTGGGCCATGTGTGTTCTTGATCTATTTGTTTAATCTTAGCAGCCCACGATGACACCAAAGCCCAAGCCGAGAGCATCTTTAAACCATTGTCTTCCCTTCTCATTAAAGATGGCCAAATCGGCCTCGCCCGGCCCGGGACCACCGGAGGACCGGGATCGAGATCGACAAAGGACCGGCCCGGGATCGATAAGGACCGGTTATGGGACCGAAAACCGGGACCGATTGAGGTTTTTGGTAGTTTCGTGGGACCGGGATTGACCGGGACTGGTTTATGGGACCGATTATGGACCGGCCCGGCCCGGCCCAAAAATTCAAATAATTTTATAAATAAATGTATTTTTAAATAATTTTATAATGTATTTTTATAAAAAAACGTAATTTTAATTATATTAAAACGCATTTTTAAAGTGTATTTGAATGACCCAATTGTAAATTTTATAATATATTAAAAATATATATCATTAAAAAATAAAAATAAAATCTTATTTTTTTAATGCAAGGACCGGTTGGGACCGGGACCGGCGGCCCATAACCGGTTATGAAGTACCTTGACCGGTCCTATCATTTTCGACCGGGACCGGTTATGGCCGGTTACGAGAAAGGTGAGAACCGATTAGGATCGGCCCGGGACCGGTTTTTGGCCATCTCTACTTCTTATACAAAGTGAGAATGAGTTTTCTAAATCTGAATTAAACCATGTTATTATTAAAATAATTATTTTATATGTTAAAATATAATTATGATACTTATGTAATGTTATTTATAAATATATATAATTATTAAAGTTTAAAATAATTATATAAATATTACATATAATTACATAATCTTATTTGAGTTATAGTCATTCTATAACTCAATACATAAATAAGGTGATAAGTTAAAAATCAATATTGATTAAATCTTTTTAGATTTTAGTTATCATATAAAAACATATAAGAAACATTTTCTTTCTATTTTGCTATAAACACATATTAGATCTAGAGTTCTGGAGTAGCATCTGGTGGAAGCCAGAAAACGTGTTCGTGTGTGGACTACTGATAGAAGAAATCTACTTTGATTCCTAAGTTCTTCATCAAGACCAACCTTAGATATAAAAATGTATAATCTATACTACCTTATAAAGCATATTTGATAAAAGTCATAAAAACAACCTTAATAAATGCACAAGGTACTGCTTTTTTTTGCATAAAGTCTTGAAAGTCTTAATTACAGGTCATTTATCCATATGGTACGACTCAACTATGCTTAACCTTTTACAATTCATAATTTTAAGTTTTATCTTTCCCATATTTAGTTTTGCTTCACCGCTTCAGTCATTCGGGTTGTGATTAAGGGTTTATGAATAATTGTAGAACTTACTAACACCAACATTTTGGATGGATATGTATTTGAATTTAAATTAAATACAAATATAACAAACTTTATTACATATTTAAGGAATTTGATATCTCAAAATTGAATAATCCTAATAATTTTTTACATTTGGCTGAAAACGATTCGTAATCCGCGTTCGGGCGTTTGATAAAAGGAAATGGAGCAAATTCGTAACTCCGTTAAACCCACACTTCTGTCACCAGACCAAGAATATGGGGGCGTTATCATCAGCTTCCCCTCTTATCCTCCGATGTATTCTCCGCCGTCCACCGCCGTCCACCACCACCAACCATGTTTCCGCTATCACCCCTTCTCTTTTCAAACTCTTGAAACATACGCCTTCAATATCCCTCCCAACCCCTCCTCTGCCAATCTCTCGCACTGCTCTCTCCTCACTCACTCTTCGTTCTCTCTCCACCTCCTCTTCAATCCAAGTCGCCATCTCCACCGAACAAGACACCCAATGCGACGTCGATTCAGAAGTCGCCACCTCCACCGAACAAGATACCCAGAGCCATGTCGATTCAGAAATCGGAACTGATGATAATCATCAGATTGTAACTGAAATTGAGAGCCCTGTAGATGCTAAACTTTCGAATGCACATAAGGAAATGTTGTCGAAATTGAAAGGTATGAGTGTGAAAGAGAAGAAAGAGTTGGGTTCTTACGCCAACAGTTTGGGGAAAAAGCTCAAATCACAACAGGTGGGGAAGTCCGGCGTCACGGATTCAGTCGCCACGGCGTTGGTCGAAACCCTTGAAGCCAACGAGCTTCTCAAGGTATAATTCCTCTTATTTCAAATCTGTTTTTTGGATTGGAGTATGGTTGTTATTAGGGGAAGGGTTTACAATTATATTTAGGGTTTATCCTATCTATCAAATTATAAGATTGCGACAGCCCCATGAAACAGAGTAATGGGAATTATCATGATATTGGAGCTTACTATATCTAGTTTAGGGTTTAAGAGTGTTCTCTAGGATTAAACAATGTTGAATTTCGGAATTTAACTTGATGATTTAGGGTTAGCCTTTATAGAAGTTTAAGAAGTTACTCGAATTTAGGGTTCTAAAAATGGTTCTTGGCTTATAAAATGTATCTTCACCGTTTCAATTCTGGATGTTATACTGCATTCTTGCAGACTACTTTCAGTTTGTTTTATAGGTTTGCAGTTCTAAACAAAAGCCAGAACTTGTTACTGTCATGATAAATTTCATTTGAATGATATGTAATCAGGGGGCGTATGGAAACGTACACTGGAATTGGGCAGCTTTACATCGGTCTTATGGCTTTTTATAACTGTTTAAGAATGCCGGTGATCTAGAAATTGTTATGGCAATTTCCAATTTGTACGCTTTATTTACGTTTTGGAACTATTAACAATTAAAGATTTCAGGCAAATGTATAATGGAATTTATTCTTGTGCTCTTGAGCATCTTTTAGTTTTCGGCTTTTAGCCTGTTATAGGGTCCAAGATTTTAGTGTGGCATGAGGTATTAGGTTCAATTGTTGCTAGGTGCTATCGGTTCTTTTGAGGGGCATGTTCATTGGCAGGAAATTTCTAGCATAGACTAGTTACAGTGGAGTGGTGTTTTGCATGAACCTCATAGACTAGTTAGGCCAAAGGCGCTAGGTACCATGATTAAGAAAAAGTACCTCCTATTTCTCTTCATAGGACATGAGGTCATAGATTACATAACGCATAAACACGGGGTGGCTAAAGTAGAGGGTTGCCACGGAGGTGCTATGTGACAAGGTCCTGCTAAAACTGAATTATTTGGTAGGCGCATACCAACTATGTTGTATAGGTCGGGAGTGTTGGGCGATAAAAGACCCATGAGAGGAAGTTGGAAGTTGCAGAAATGAGGATGATTAGATGGAGCTGTGGCCGAACCTTGTTTGACAAGATTCTGTAGCTGATCAGGTCACGGATCAGCTGAGTGAGGGAAGATTGCGGTGTTTTGGTCACATTCGTAGCAGATGGCTGCTCCAGTGAGAGTGATAGAAAGCGTGATGATTGAGGGGACGAGGAGGAGGGTTGGCGAAGAGGACATGAGGTTAGGCATGACAGCTTAGGCATTTCCAAGAACATGACCTCTTATAATAGTTATTGGATGCGTAGGATTAGGGTATGTGTGTGTGTTGGGGGGGGGGGGTACTTTATATTTCACACACCTTCACACTACTTGGGGTAAAGGTCGGATTTTCATACATCCTACCCCAACCCACGTCTGGATGGGATATAGTGGGTTCGTTTGGTATATACATTAGATGATGGGTTTGTTTGAAGATGACTAATGGAGGCAACATGTGAAACAGCTTAAAATTCATAACAACTGTCCAGGGGAGCTAGAGGATGTGGTGAATCAATTAGAGGAAGCCACTGGTTCGGTGGTGGTTGGTCGAATTGGTCGAACCGTCATCATCTATAGGCCCAGCCTAACAAAACTGAAAGCAGAAGAGAAAAAGAAACAGGCTCTCAAGGTTTTCCTTAAAAGAAGAGCAGCATTTAAATCATCATATCAGGTATGTTCATTTATATATAATATGGTTATGCATAAGCATAATTATGATTATAAATCTAAAACTTGGGTTTTTTTTACATTCATTCAGGGGCAAAAACTGAGTAGAGGACAATCTAACAGAAGTCGAGATTTTAGAAAGTCTTGAGGAGGTTGTTGAATCGTGTATAACGTGGTTTCTTCAGATTGTACGGAAATGCTTCGAGTATTGGTGGTGAGGCTGCATCGGCTTGTTGGTCTCGTTCGATACATCTTTATAGCGATAAAAACCACTCGGATGTTACAATCTATCCTGATGAGTTTTATTTTTTAAGTTAGGGTTCAAGGTGTTTCTTGTGTTTTGTTTCATCTGTACTCGCATCTTACATGTATTATTTCATGTGTGAAACAATATATGTAAATTAGTTGTGTGCCCGTGTAATACAGTTGGATGTAAATGATTTGAAGCCTCTTGGAAAGAATCAAGAATCTTACTCGGTAAGTGATTTGCCTCTCCAAAACATGCATATCTTAGGTCTGTTTGTAAGGAATGGTGGCCTTACTAGAGATGGCAACATGTCAAGGAGGTAAAGGGGGATTTAAATTTGTATAAGGTGCCGTTACCAAATGCATATCCGGGTAAGCACTCATCAAGTCACATTACTTTGCCGGATTAATATGGTAAGGACTAAGAATCTTATCCGGTAAGAACGAAGACAAGAATCAAGAGTCTTACCCGGTAAGTGAGAACGACAACTCTTACCATAGTTAGCACTTATTGGGATAAATTGTTGCATACGATGCGTTTTGGTGAATAAAATCTTACCTGATAAGTAAGCGATAGTGTTGAATTTTACCAGTAAACGCTTACCGGGTAAGTGTTTAGGTAAACGGCCCCTAAGTGTTTATCTTTTGTATGTGCTTTTATAATCTCCCTTTTTATGCACATGCAAAGGGTAAACTTCCACTTTCCCATCCCTATCAGGAAATAGACGGTTTTCCTGTTTATAAAATTTAATTTTTTTATAATTTATACTACTTTATAAAAGTATATTTGAGAGTCCTACAAATAAGTCATGATGCATAAAGTACTACTTATTACTGCATAAAGTCTTAAATCTCTTAATTACAAGTTTATAAGCTTTATGTACAAATTATTGATGTTATCAAGACTTCTCTTCCAAAACTTTAGGTTCCCAACGCAAGACTTCTCTCATATACAAGACTTCGCTCCCATGAGATTCTCTCCCGACCAGGGACGGACCCATAATTTTTTTTCAAATGGTGGCACCATTTGACTATAAGAAAAAAACTATAGGGAAAAAAATTTCAAATGGTGGCACTGTTTGACTATAAGGAACAAATATACGGAATTTTTTTCCAATCGCTGGCACAATTTGACTAAGAAAAAATGACATTAACACGATTCGAACTTGGGTCTGGGATAAAATAAAAGCCTTGCAAACCAACTCTTTCAAATAAAACTTATTTTCATTGTAGTTTCAAAATACATACGGTGGCATACAAGATTAATACG